>NC_028356.1:20367168-20406747 GCF_000741045.1 Vigna radiata var. radiata
CAAGTTGACGAAGGTCCTCTCTGAACTTCCTAGGGGAATCAGAAATATTTCTCAAACACAACAACTTTGTGACTTATGCGGTGGTGACCATATCAATGGTCAATGTGCTTTCCCTGAGGAGATGCAGCAGGATGTTAATTACATGGGAGCCCAATTTCAATATAAGCACGACAATTTCAACCAAGGCAATTCTAGCCAAGGTTTGAAGAACCACCCAAGTATTGGGCAAAGCTAGAATAATTCATCTGGACAAGTGGGCAACTTTTAGCAGCAACAACCTTCCCCCTTATGGCAGCAGGTAAGCAGCTTGATTGAGACAGTCAGAGAATTAACTGACAGATTTGACAAATTTTTGAAAGTTTATGAGTCTCAACAAGCGAGTCATCAGGCTAGCTTTAGATCACTAGAGACACAGATTGGACAGATGTCTAAGAGGGTCGAAACCACAGAGAAAAATCAATTTCGGGCTAACACTAACATCAACCCAAAAGAGGAGTGCAAGGTTGTTATAACAAGAAGTAAAAGGAAGCCAGAGGAGGAAATAATTGAGATTGGAAGCAGTGAGGATGAAGAGGAGGAGAGGATTCATAATAAGCATAAGNGANGCNAAGAGAAGAAAGCAGAAAGAGAAAAAGAGCAGGAAAGTATTAGAGAATCACTCCGTAATATTCTTAATAAGGTACCCATTAACCCTAGAACATCTTCATAAACTTCTGAGCATGATGAGAGGATCAAATACTATCTTGGAAAGTTAATTGATCTGGGTTATGAAGAAGATCAGAAGCAGTTGGTTAAGCCTAGAAAGAAGAACCATCCGCAGAAAATGGAGGATTCAGGGGCTTTGACTCTTCCTTGTGTCATAAATGATGTAAATATAGGGGAAGCTATGATTAATTCGGGATCAAGCATTAACCTGATGCCCTTCAGTGATTTTAAGAAGATTGGAGGGATAGAATTAAAGCCCACCAAGTTGATCTTGACAGTGGCGGATGGGTCTAGGAAGAAACCAGTTGGAATGGTGGAAAATGTAATTGTCCGAATTAAGGAGTTGGAATTTTTGGTTGACTTTATAGTTGTGGATATGACCAATGAGGGAAGAATTCCATTAATCTTAGGAAGACCATTCATGCAGACTTCTAAGATGGTTATACGTATCCATGATGGGGGAATAAAGTTAAGGGATCATGACCAAGTGCTGATTTATGACTCTAAAGAAACTATATAGAGGGTAGTCAGGAGAGTCAAATACAAAAGGGCCAAAAGAGAAGCTGCAAAGGAAGAAAACTCCACAGGTATTGATTTTCATAAGAATTGTAATGTCTTGCAGATTCATGAGAAAAGGAAGGTTTGCAAGAAGGAATAAACCCCTTCAGAGGACACGCCATTCCTACGGGGCTTTTTAGTGCGATTTAAAAACAAGAAGTGGATTGTCAACAGAAAGCTAAAAGATGAAGGAACGGTGGAGATTAGAAGACCATATTCCACAGCAGTCAAGAGAGTGGACAGAAGAAAATTGAGCCGGTGGGACGATGAAGATCCCAAAGTGAAGAAAAAGAGTTGATTTGCTGGAAATCACCTTTTTGTATTTTTAAGAACAATTTTCATTTTCCGTTCTTTTCATTTTTACTTTCATTGGAACATGTAATTTTTGAATTTTTGGAAAAATTTTTGGGTAGCATCTACTGAGGGATGCTAAAAATTTTTAAATCCACTGAAGGATTCCAGGAAGGCACACCTACTGATGGGTGTTGGAAGGAATTGCACTTACTGACAAGTGTTAAACAGGTTTGGGTCAAGCTCGTGAAGTTAAACAAGCGCTACTAGGAGGCAACCTAGTTTTCTCTCTTTCACTTTCGCTTTTTAAATTCCTAGAATAGGTTGAATTTTAATTTCAGTGTATATTCTTGGCTTGAATACTTTTTCTGAAAATGTTTGACTGAATAATCTGCATGATGAGACTATTTGATGATGATTTGATGTGGATGATAATTGAGTTGCATTTCATGTTGATATTCTATGAAACAGATGGGTGATGAATTATGATTGTGGTTATGATGCTAAGCATGATGTATGAATGAATGTTGTGTGAGAAAGCATGTTGTGTGAGGTTTTGAGCTCCAGAGTTTTTATGATTATATGAATTGTTCACAGGAAAGCATGAATCATATTGCTTTAATCTCGATGATTGAATTGAATTGCATGTGAATGTCAGATGATCAAGGCCATTTTTGAAAAGCCTTCTCTAGCCAAATTTTCACCCACAGAGCTTAAAATATTATACCCTTTTTGAACCTTAGCCTTAAACAGGATGTGAACCCTTGTCTTGAAATTCTTTACCTTGAGTTGGGATGAGCTTAACTGTATGTGATGAAAAGGTTCAAGTTTGGGGTTGCATAGGGGAAATTGAAAAGCTGTTAAGAAGAATTGAGCTTAAATGTTGAAAAAGAAAGATGCATGAGAAAAAGGAAAATAAGAAAAAATGCATGAAGATGAGCTCAATGAAAAAGAAAAAGGGAAAAAGTTGGGAATGAGAGAGATTGGTGAGGAAGAGAGTTGTGCTTAAATGTGAATATTATGATAGCTCTCTTAACTCAAGGATTTTGTTTTCCAGAAAAACCAATTTTTCTTGGTTAGCCCAACCTCATTACAAGCCTTGGAACAGTCCTTTTGATGGCATTTGCATGTAAAGATGTTGATTGTTTGAGATGAATGGCAATTTTATTTCTTGTGACTTGGGAATGATAGAGAGTTGGAGTGTCACCCTAAACACTTGAGTGATTGAGTGAAACACTTGCTTGGTATGAATTGTTAATTTTCATGACTACATTTTTGCTTAGTGGATTGGTCATTCATAATGTGTGACATCTGTTGTGCGATCTATGGACTGAAATAGATTGAAAGCATGCATGCATTTTAATTTGATTTCACTAAAGATTTGAGATTGAGTAGTGTTTGTCATGTACTTTAGGAGTGTTGAATCATTGGATGAAATAATATAAAGCCAAGCTCTATTTTGTTGCTGTTTTGTTTTGTTTGCTTGAGGACAAGCAAAGTTCTAAGTTTGGGATGGTGATGAAGGTTGAAAAACAGTTATTTTCATATGCCAATTTAGACCAAATTACTCCCTTTATTGCTTAGAATGAGCTTAGAATCAAGCAAAACTCAATAAATGAGTCTGTAGAGAATCAAAAGCTATTTTTAGCGATATTATGCTTGTTTTGCATTGTTTTGTAGCATTTTTGAGAAAGTGAAGTATGGAGTTGAAGATGAAGGTCATAGACTCAAGAAAAGGGAAGAAAAATGAAGAAATGAAGAGTCGACGTACCGCCCGGCGACAAATTACACCGTTGGGCGGTCTAGTGCGAGGAGTGGCACCAGGCAGTGCAGCCAGGCGGATTTGCGATTAGAGGCAAACCGTCGGGTGGTACACCCCTACCGCCGGGCGGTAGCGCGGTTTGAGGGAAACCGCCGGGCAAAACAAGTGTGACGTCGGGCGGTTGTCTGCTAGGCTTGGGCCTGTTTTCTGTGACGTTCCTCAACTATAAATAGCCCTGTTGCGATTCCAATCTCATTCTTTTGACAGAAGGGAGCGGCCAGACCTAATTTCACTCTATGGAGAGGATCTCTTGGATGCTTAGGCTCCATTTCTTCTTATCTAGGGTTTGCTTTTCCATTCTTCATCCATTTTTCATCTAGTTTCACCATGACAATGGTGAACTAAACCCTATTGTTGTTGGGGGAAACAATGTAATATTTTGATACTCTCTTCTATTGAAACTCTGGTTTATTTATATGGTTTCCATATGCTTTGATTATTAATTGTTGGGTTCTCATCTGTGCTTAATGCTTTTATCGTTTAACTCATTCGATAACTGTTGTTTGTCTTTATTGATACGGGAACGTACAGTAATGTCATGAACTGGTGAGTAATTCCTTGATTAAGCAATACCACCTAAGGATAGGGGTAGGACGATCAATTGTTTTTCACTTTTGCTCTATAATGCATTATTAATTGCTAGGGGAGGCTAGGGATAGCAAGCCAGTAATTAGTAATAGGCTCTTTTTGCCGAGGGATCGGATTAAGGGTAGGCCAAGAAAGTTGCATAACAATTCGTTAATCAAGCAAATAAATCAAGGGGAGTAAATAAGAGAGAGCGGATAAGATGAAATTGTAAACCCCCAACAACTCCATTCATTCATCGTTTTCTTCTCGTGAATTGAATCAATCTCTTTTGCATGTTTATATTTTGTTCTCATACCCAATCAATTAATTTTTGTTTTCAAGTCTTACGATCTTAATTGACACGAACGATAAGGCCTTTTGAGTCTCTTGGGAAACAATACTTGGACTTACCATTTTATTATTACTTGAACGATTTGGTACGCTTGCCAATCCGTTAACAGGTTGCCTCCTAGGTAGCGCTTGTTTAACGTCACGAGCCTATATCCTTTAGTGAATACATAATCAACCTAGCATCCCTAAGTCAATGCTACCCAACAAAAATTGTTTAACAAAAATCCAAAAATTACAAAACCAAAATTAAGGAAATTAATGTTCAACAATCACTAGGGTGCCTCGCAGCAAGCGCTCTTTTAGCTTCACTAGGTTGACCTATTAAAGCTCACGTTCCATCCTTCATGTTGGTGTTCTCTTTGCCTTAATCACACCAACTCATCAATTGCTTCCGGTCCACTTTCTCGACTCTCTTAGAATATGGATCTTCAATCTCTATCACTCTATTCTCTTGAAAGCCTTTCACCACCCACATCTTCTTCTTGTATTTCACCGGTGTACCAAGCTTGAATAATGCATCCTTCAAGTCAAAGTGGACTATCCCTCCTTTTCCAACCTTCTCCTCTTCCTTTACCAGCATTAAAACACAATTATTACCTTTGTTAACCACTTTAGCAGACTCAGGCCTATCAACTGCTGCATCCTTCTTTGAAGCTTTATACTTAGCCCTTTTTTTTATTCGCATTTGCTTCTCTTTGGAGAGATTATAGATCACCTTTTCTTCTTGGTCTTTAAGCATAATCACCCCATCATAGACACTTATGACCACTTTGGTCGTCTTCATGAACGACCTTTCAAGAATCAACGGGATCCTATCATCCTCCTTCATCTTTATTATCACAAAATCAACCAGGAATTCAACGCTTTCAACACGAATCACCACATCCTCCACCACACCATAAGGTTTCTTTGATGATCCATCCACCACAACCAAGGAAATATTTGTTGGCTTCAATGTCAGACCACCAATCTTCTTCAACATAGATAGGGGCATCAAATTAATACTCGAATCAAGTAAAGCTCTCCCTATCTTCACACTCCCAATGGTGCAAGGAATTGTAAGGCCTCCTGGATCCTTCATTTTTGGAGGGTGTTTTCTCTTCAAAGGGCCATTGCAAAATTCCTCCATAGCTTTCTCTATCTCTTCTCCAATATATGGCTTTACATGCCTAGCATAAACAGGAGTTTGTTGCAATGCTTCAGTCAATGGCGTAGTGATCTCCATTTGGTTGAAGATTTCTCTAAAGTGCTCACACTTACTCTCTCTTTTCTCTCTTCTTATTTAAGGTTAGGAAGATCTCTCTCATCTTTTTCTATTTTCTCTTCTTTTTCTATTTTGAATTGGCACACCCCTTTCACTATGAGTTTTATTCTCATTAGCTGTCATGCTTTCAATCAACTCATAGGCTTCATCAGCAGTCTTTCTCTTGATATTACCTCCAGTTGAGGCATCCAACATAAGCCTTGACTGTGTACCAAGATCTCCAAGAAATGTGAGAACCACAATTGTCTCATCAAATCCATGCACAGGTGTCCTCTTCAGCAGACTTTTAAGTCTGTCCCATGCTTGGCCTAGGGTTTCCTCCATGCCCTTCCTGAAAGAAGAAATTTCCATCTTACCTTTGGTGATTTTAGACTGTGGAAAATATTTATTCAGAAACTTTGACACCACAATCTCCCAAGTTGTACAGCTTTCTTGGGGAAAATAATTTAGCCACAGTTTAGCACTGCCTCCCAATGAGAAAGGAAACAAGCTAAGTTTGATAACCTCATCCGTCACTCCGTCGATCTTCACCGTGTTGCAAATCTCATTAAACGTGGTGATATGATCATATGGACTTTCATGTGACAGTCCATCAAACTAATTACTCTGCACCAAATGAATCAACGTCGGCTTCATCTCCATGTTCAAAGCATTGACCGTCGGCCTTGTAATGCTAGTAAAATGTTGAGGGCCAACTACAGTAGTAGCATCTGCCACAGTGCGTCTCCTAGGAGCTTCCTCCTCAGCCATCTTTATGCTTTGCTGTGATGCTATTGGTGAGGGTTGCAAAAGTCTGTCAGGAGAAGGGAATAATTCTCTAGATGGTCTTCTAACTTTCTTCCCCCTTCTTTCACTTAATCCTTCAAGAAGAGGTTATTGATTTTTCTTGCTCCTAGTACGAATTGCCTCCTGCAAACACAAGAAAAAAAACCCTAAAAAGCACTTTTATATAAAAATAAAAACAAAAACGAAAAACAAAACAAAAATCAAGTCAAATTCAATCAATAATCACACTACTAGAATAATTAAACCATGAGTCATCGACAACGACACCAAAAACTTGTGAAGAGTCTAGCAAGTGTACTAGATCGTATCAAGTAATAATAAAACTATAAGTCCGAGTATCGTTTCCCTAGAGACTCTGCGGCCTAAACATTTGTGTGATATCTTGAAATCATAGAACTTGAGTAAACGAAATTTAGTGTTTCAAATGCAAAACAAAAAATAAACATGCATGTGATAATTTATCAATTGGCAATAAAACGATATGGATGAATGGTGTTGTTGGGGTTTACGATTTCATCCTAATCCACTCTCTAATATCTATTATTCTTACTCAATTCTACTTCTTTATCAAATGTTCATTCCACTTTCTAATTTACTCTAAACCCAATGTCTTGGTGAAAAGAGCCTACTCCTAATTACTAGTTTACTATGTCTAGTCTCCCTAGCAATTATTCATGCATTACCTTCAGAAGCTTTAGGCAATTGATCTGTTAGGAAAACAGGTAGGCTTCTTTACACCAAGAGGGGGGTGAATTGGTGTTCTTTCAAAAACAAAATCTTTTTACAATCTTGAAACAAAAGTATAATGCTTTTTGATCTTTTCTTGAAATGCAAGTAATGAAAATTTCAATGCAGCGGAAAAACGCAGTTGACTACTAAACAGATATAGTCAACTGAATTTAAAGAGTGCAGGGATAGAGAAAATCAAACACTGGTTTTTATACTGGTTCGGCCAACAATGCCTACTTCCAGTGTCCTTCCAACCCAGGAAGCAAATGCACTATAATGGTTGCGGTTTTTACAACAAGGAATTTATAGAAGCCTCACGCAAAAATATAAATCTCTTCTCTAACCCAAAACCAAAATATAGCTGCACAACAAAACCATAATTGCAGCAAGAATCCCCTCTTCTGCAATCTGAACCCACGTGAACAATCCTCAACGTGTAACTAGCACTCTTCACAGGATGCCAAGCCTATCACACCAGACTTCATAGGTTGCCAAGCCTTCACAGGATGCCAAGCCTTCAAAGATCAATCAAGAAGCACCTTCCTCGTGCAGATAATGATCAAGCAGTCAGCGCAATTGCCTTCTCCCTTTGAATCTCTCTCAAGAAAGATCATCACTGTCTTCTTGGAGAATTCTTGGAGATGTTAAAACAGAGAATTCAATCTGAAACAAGAAATGAAAATGTCAGTGTTCAAAAGTCTTTGAACAAATCGCGTTCATTTTATTTATAGTTTTTTGTTAGTCAGATTGTTTCTCAGTCGAATTGCCTACTAATCTACTCAACTGTATTAAAACAGTTATAACAGACAGTCAACACATAGGCTCCCAGTCAACAAAAAACAACACACATTTATTACAGTTGACTAAGTCATCAATGCTTAACTAACCTTTAAAAATATAGTCGTTGGAGCGCGTAAGCATAACAGAATTGCAAAATAGATCAAAGATACAGTCGAATGTACACATAATCAAGTCGACTAATACATGAAAAAGCACTTTGAAATTCTTTTCAATCCAAAACGTCACAAAGCACTGATGTTCAAAATCTGTACAAAGGTTTTAGGATTGTCAAATCCATTACAGGTGTATTCGACTGTACTAGAACTTTGTCACACTATTATAAGTTCATAAAGGTGCTTGCGATCTTTCACTTCCAGAAATGTGAAATAAAATGTTTTCAATCATCCAATTTATATTGCACATTTCCATACAAGAATGTTCCACGGGTATATCACACAATTAACATAAGAACATACAACACAATACATATAAACATGTTCAACAGATATAACAACAACTTCAGAACAAGAACATCTAAAACAACAACATGTGTACTGTTATTAAGCATTGGTTGTCATCATCAAAAACCAGATTGATATAGAGTTTGTGATGTCAATAATCTCAACATGATCCTCTTATTCTTATGTCTAGGTAATATTGCTATCAAGAGAAATTCTTCATGTCTAGTCCTAACTATAAGTGTCCATATAGAAAGAATCAAAGATGATGTGTTTGAATAATATCTTAACCAAAGCATGAATTATAACGGATTATTTAAGATAGTAAAAATAAGAATAAAATACCACTGGTGGGCCAAAATATGGAACGATCAAGGCCTTAGGCCAAGCTATAAATGTGCCTAAGGCCTGCCCCACGAATTGGATTCCATCTGTCGACACTGGCACTCGAGCCTAGGGGTCTCTAACATCATCAATCCTTACACGCACGTCAGTGGGCAATAAAGGAGCACAATGAATGGTCTGGCCTCCTGGAAGCTGTACTCCAATGGCCACTGCACGCGGAGAATCCTCATCAACCAAAAACTCATACTGAATATTGATATCTATACGATCTGCATTAGAGCATGAGTCTTTGGTGCTCGCAGGCGGTGCGGTAGGATCATCTGTAGGGGCGTCCTCCTGCTGTGATTGTTGCTGTTGTTGTCGTAGTCTGATCATCGCAAGTTCTTGTTCGAGCATTCTTAAGCGTTCTTCCATTTGCTCCCGTACTTGGACTTGCACCTATTCCCTAATGCTACTAACCAATTCTGGAGTCACGACTTGTGTGCTTCTTGGTTTAGGGCCAAAGTAATCCCTCAATCCAATAGCTCCTCCAATAGCACGCACACGACCTGGACGGTCTGGCTGACCTGTGGCTGCTACCAAGATGTCCTTCCTAACTTCTGGCACAAAATGTGCCTTCAGTCTCTTGCTCAACCAACTCATCTTGCATATCATAATAGACAAAGTTACATAATTTTTTATGAACTATGGTAATTAGTTAAAAGTTTCCACTTACAATTCTATGGGATATCTCCTGAGCAGACTGGGATGTAAACTGGCCATTGGACTTTGTCCGTGCAGCCTTCCACAATTCATGTCTAGCTGGTGGAGGTGCTAGATCAGGTGACTCAAGACCTAACTCATCAGCTCGACGTTTTCTTATCTTTTTCTCTAATAATGCATAACCACCACGAGAAAGTACGTGTAGTATATCATTAAGCCTCTGCCTGTCTTGGGCGGCTATCCTTTTCACCTATGAAAAAATGAAAATTATTAAGCATATATAATTCAGAAATTAACATCTTGTCTTGTGTGACTAAAGAAAAATATTATAAAACATACCTGCCATTCAGGAGTAAGTGTAGATTCTTTAAATTGCACCCACGCCTCATCAGATATTTTATACCTTGTGTAGGGAGTTTCGTTCTGTTTAGAGCCAAAGACGAATTTACGTGTCATTATCATCTTGAAGTCCCTTCATCGGGTTGCAATTTGGGATAAAATCTTCTTCCTTATCCTCTCATCATCAGGAATAACCCAATTTTCCTTTTTAAAAAGAAAATTAAAGTTAAAGCATGTTCAACGAAAATAAGTCAATGATGGTAGTAAAATAGCTTAAAAATACCAAAACATCCTGTCGTAGTAGATTTTTGTCAACCTCTAACACATCACCCCAACGGGTAGCGAGAATAGGGACATGAAATCTTGCCAGTGTGCCCAAGTAACTCTTAAACTCTGTTGCATGTTCCCCTATAGCCACAAATGTGTTAGGATCAAACTTCACCTGCTTTGGTTTATCATTAACCCGACGGGATGTGACACCAGGCATCTGAGTCCCAGATCTACCACCTCCTCCCGTCTGACCTGATCCAGAGCTCGTCATACCTGTTTACAAAGTTAGTAAATTATAGTTAGAACAAACAACGAAATGGTGATACTAGAGAAGATGACAAAGTTCACTGACAACGAACAAACATAAATATCGAACGTTGAAGGAAAAAATAAACAATTATACATATACCATACGTCCAGAATCGAAAAAAAATAACACAAACACAAGCACATACATCATACATATGAGATATTAAAGATAAAAAAAAATACTTGAAATGGTGTCATTGGAGAATATGATGAAGTTCGCTGACCACGTACGAAACACAGCCTAAAGATAAACAAAAAACACTCGGTAAACCTTAGAAATGGGAACCAAATGAATTTACAAAAACAGAAAAGATTAAACATAATCTTCTTTTTAAATGTCTCTAATATAAAAACTTTACTTGGATCTCTTCATCACTTATCCATCCAGATGGGTTTACGTTTCTTGTAACCCGGGCAACCTTCTCTTTTCTTCTTGATGATGATGATGAAGAAACCATGTCTGAATAGAATTCTCAGAACGCCTTTCTCAAATTCTCTGGTTTAAAAATACAAACAATACGTCAAATATTTCTGACATTCGACGTTTTCTTGTTCAGCCTCCCGTCCTTCTATTTCCTTTTTTGTTTTTCATTTAAACCGCCCATAACCTCCCGTTACCCCTGTCCTTTTGTTTCCTTTTTTCATTTAAACTGCCCATAACCTCTTGTTACCATTATATTTTAAGATAAGGTTTACATATATTTTTTTTTTAATTTTTATTTTATGAATTTGTGTAAATTTATCTTGTAATATTTACATATTATAAAATATAAGAAGGATTTGTCGTTGAAATTTAAAGAGAATAAAAATTTATTTCTTTAAAATATTATTTTAATTTCATATTAATAATAATAATAAACAACAATTTATGATAATTCAGTTTTAGTTATAATAATTAATATCATAATAAATATTATTATATGATTAAAATTTATGTGAAATGAATGTTTTTTTAAATCTGAACTAAGAGATAGGTATGATTATATTAAAATACTTTAATTGATTTTTAAAAAAATAATACTTTAAGTTTCAATAACGATTAAGTTGAGTGATAAACTAAAGGTGAAGATAGATTATTGTTTACAAAAATTGATAGTTAGTAGAAAAGATTGAGACAAGTTAACAACTGAGGTGCATCAAACCAAAAGCCAAAGATTGAGAAGGGATAATGTGTATCTAGAATTGTCAGGTTTTATCGATGTACAAGATTTGTCCTGAGTTAAAGGTCAAGACAGACCTATCTCGGCCAAAAATTAAGACAAAATGAGTTGGGTCGAAGCTAAAGGCAGGTTAAGTTTGATTAACAATCGACACTGGTTGACCCTATAAATGAATGTTAGGATGGGTGATTCAGACTAAACTAACATGAGTATAAGTTGAAGGTCGACCGAATGTTATTGGACTTTCTTTTAGGGTTTCTTAGGTGCCGTAAACATTTATACCTGTATGTAGGGCACCAAATATATGTGTAGCCACTTTGGAAGTTATAATATACATTTGCATTTTGGTTATTGGTTTAGAATGATTCTTATAAAGGTTAACATCTTTTTTGTGATTCTTCTGATACTTACCAACCTTCTAGATTATGGCGTCTCCATCTCTTTCTTATGAACCTCCAATCGAAGCAAATAGTCGAGACGGTCAGGCCAGGTTATGATTGTACAACCTACAATTTTATTAAGGATAATGATACTTAGACAACATTTTTTTGACAACATTTGAACATCATTTACGTGTCATTCTATGATTTGTCCACGGTGGTATTTATGATTATTACTATTGATTGTGAAGTAATTTTGGACCAATCACAAAATGACACATAGATGATGTTCAAATGTTGTCAAAAAAATGTTGTCTAAGTATCATTATCCTTTTATCCATTAAGGACCATGATATGTTAACAACTTTTTGACAATATACAATGTATCACTAGTTTATTATCTGTATATTTGGAAAGGACCAATTGAAACGAAGATAAAAAGTCCACAATGAAGATAAAATTTGAAATGAACTCTTAAAACAAAAATTTGGTCACATTCAAATAAATTACTTTGAAAAATTTAATAGTTATAATAAGTTATTAATATAAATAAAATACTATGATTAACATTATTAGAAAAACAAATTTGAACTCTCTCATGCATTATTTCTATGCTTTTTAATATTTTAACAAACGTGTGATCAATAAGCAGCCACGTTGTCACCATAAATCATCATTAAAAGCTCATTTATATTTCTTAATTTATAATGCTTTGAATCGATTATATTAACTTATTAAAATTTAAAGTGGAATTATATAAATACAGAGGGGCACATCAAACTTTTTAACTTCCATTGCATCCCTCCAAATCTCACCTCGATAATTGAAAAGTACACAATTTCGTGGGGTGGGTACTCAATTTTTCATTGTATGAATCAAACAAAATACATTAATTTTTCTATGATTGATGTATGAACGTCACACTCGGTAGGGCTTCGACGTCCATACGAGATGGTGTTGGTTAGTTACTGAGCACTATTACACGATGTACGTCATCGGTTCATCTATAAATATAGCCACTAAGCATTATTACACGACGTACGTCATCTATAATTACAATTGATGTCTTCCTCAACCAGAAGCCAAAGGTCGTCAATTATTTATTGTTTTTTTTTTTAATTTTACTGTTTAATCATCCAATTTAACGTCCCACGCCCTTGTCATTCGACATTATGGGTCAATTTGTTCTTACCTGAAACAAACGAGATTTATTATTAACTTTTTCACTGAATGATGTTTGAACGTCGAATCCGAAATTCTCTACGTTTGTCTATAAATATGACTTGAATATCAACTAATGACTTGCTTCCTGTTTCTGTATTGAACATATTAGGATTCATGTTCTTTATCTCTAAGCCCTTTCCCTTTCCTTCGATTTTGTAAGATGTTTGTTCTTTAAATTACAATATGCTCGGTTGAATGTCAAAGTGCCCCATTCATGTCTCAGTTCATATGAAGGTGGCCTTTGACATTCAACTGAACAAAATGCTTTTTATATTACAGAAATGATTAAGTTATCTTACTGAAAGTAAAGTGCTTAGGAAAAAGAAATATGGTTCACAATATGTTTAATACTGAAACAACTTTGAGAACTAAAATATTTAATAACTTGCTTCCCGTTTCCGTATTGAACATATTATCATTCATGTCTTTTATCTCTAAGCCCTTTCCCTTTCCTTCAATTTCGTAACATGTTTGTTCTTTAAATTGCAATATGACCGGTTGAATGTCAAAGTGCCTCATTCATGTCTCAGTTCATATGAAGGTGGCCTTTGACATTCAACTAAACAAAATGCTTTTTATAGTACATAAATGATTAAGTTATCTTACTGAAAGGAAAGTGCTTAGGAAAAAGAAATATGGTTCACAATATGTTTAATGATGAAACAACTTTAAGAATTAAAATAATGATATAAAAAAGTTTTTCAACTTCATCCTTTAACAATGTATGGTTCGTGTTTTAAATGGCTTGGAGTTGTTTTCTACCATTAGAATTCAGAGCTATCTGATTTCCTGTGGTGGAAACAACTTCAATTTATGCAGTTGACATCGAATATTGAGTACATTCGATGCAAGGGCCTGGAGATAATCATCATATTTTTAGATAACCGACGTCCTGTATCTTAGAGGATTTCAAAATGAAATCTAATTTACAAATCACAACATCAAAAATGATGTCTGAAGATGATGAAATACATTATAACCAAAAACAGGATGAAAAAAATTAAAACAATCAAAATAATGGAGAGTGTTTTTGAAATTCATAAATGTTAATATTTTCCTTTGGTTTTCCGCCATGCCTTCATGGATAACAAAGAAATGACTTCGTTTAGAGGAGCAATTGATGGAAAACCGAAGGAAAAAGTTAACATGAATTTGGTTGCGGAAGTTATGTAGGATAGGTTTTCAAAGGGTTTACTTAAAATTCATAAGTGTTAACATTTTCCTCTGTTTTTCCACCATGCCTTCATCGTTAACAAAGAAATGTCTTTGTTTAGTGAAGGAATGACGGCAAAACAAAGGAAAAAAAGTTAACATGAATTTGGTTAGGGAAGGTTTTCGAATGGTACAACTTGAGATGAAATCCAAATATGTTAACCTATTTCTTCGCTTACTCCATTTTATTTCATTTTTCTTTTAATCCAATATTAAACGATGGATGATATATTTGCAATAGAATGTCACAACATTTGGCAGCGTTGACGTGATGGGCATATGAGTGTTTGGGGCACCATTAATTGTGTGGTTTTAGCAGAGCACCAACATTGCGTCAAATTCTACGTGTCTTTGACGTTTTCTTCTTCATCAAGAAGTAAAAGGTCGCTCTAAATTTTTTTTTATTTTTACTATTTTTCTTTTCAACCCGAACTTTAACGTCAAAACTCCTAGTTCTTCGACGTATTTTTCGTGAGCAAGGAGGTCGTATCAGTAGCAAGAAGGTCATATCAGTATCCAAAGATATTTTTTACTTTTCCTCTGAATGATGTTTGAACGTCGAATTTGGAAAATATTTGACGTTCATACTAGATGTGGACTGTGAAAATTAATTGTGTGCCTTTTGCAAAGCACCAGTATTACGTCAAATTTTACTTTTTTTATTTTAAACTCTCACTTTAACGTCAAGGCTCATATATCTTCGACGTATTTTTCGTGTGCAAGGAGGTCACAGTAGTATCCAAAGAGATTTTTTACTTTGTTTCTGAATGATGTTTGAACGTCGAACTTTGGTATAATTACTCGATGTACTGCTTTTTTCATGACGAAATGATATTTCACGATTATTCTGTGGAAGTTTGATGACATCGTTTCATCTATAAATATACATGTGCTTTTCTTATTATTCCATTCGTCCTGTTTACGTATTGAACATATTAGGATTCATATTTTTTATCTCCTAGGCATTTTTCTTTCTCTAGATTTCGAAACATGTTTGTTCTTTAAATTGCATTTTTCTCGGTGGAATGTCAAAGTGCCTCATTCATGTCTCAGTTCATATGAAGGTGGCCCTTTGACATTTGACTGAACAAAATGTTTTTTATAGTACAAAAATGATTAAGTTATCTTACTAAAAAAGAAGTGCCGAGGAAAAAGAAATATGGTTCACAATATGTTTAATGCTGAAACAATTGAGAACTAAAATCAATTTATAAAAAAAGTTGTTTAACTTCATCATTTTACAATGTATGATTCTCTTTTTAAATTGCTTTGAAGTTGTTTTTTACTGTTAGATTTCAGAGCTATATGATTTCTTAGGGTGGAAACCAAAATAAAAAGTTAACATTATTTTCTTTGGTTTTCACTCCTTTTAAAACATCATTTATTTGTAGAGTTTGATGTAAAAAGATTCAAGGATTTCAAAAAAACTTCCATTTCAAGTAAAGAAATCAAATGACACAGTTTTAAACACTAATCATTCAACTTTATAAATAAAACACACTTTAACATTACCAAATTACAATACATCAACTTGTATGGAGAGATCAACCAAGTTTCATCAACATACATATTACAATTACATTAAAAATACATATAACAAATACAATCCCCAGTAACACCTTCAACAACTTTTCCAACATAAAAACATTTTTCTCTAAACAAGTTATTTTCATCTTTTCATCATCAGCTTCTTCCATCTTCGTCACACTTTGTTCCATCATCATCAAACTTCCACTTGCTTGTTCATTTCTGCCACTTCTACTATTTTCTTCTCCATACAGAACATTTCCTTCTTCTATTGCTTCTTCACCGCACCAGTGAAAGAAGTTACAGCCAACGAAATCTTCGCCCCCACCTTGTTGAACGAATATAGGCACACTCCCTCGTCAAAACCCAAAAAAAAATAAACAAACATTTATGCTTGTTTAGTTAGGGCAACCCCAAAATTTTTTACCCTTGTTTTTAGGGGTTCTCGCAACGCGTAAAACTGCAATGTGACCACAGAAGAAAGTGGGTTTTACACCCAACCTCCTAACACTGCCACTACTGTGTTGAAAGTCCGAACCCAAACACTTGCAAGACAAAGATGAACAAGACATTTCCTCAGTTGCATAGTGCTTCGAGAACCCCTTCCTTCCCAAGACGAACACAAACATAAAACAATGGCTACCAACAATATTGTTATTCCACGTGGATCACATTGAATTTAATGCACAATGCCAACCGTGGGTTTATTAATCCAGACAAAACATAAGAAAAGTAAAATAACACCAAATATAGGAAAAATATGAAAATATAACCACGAAAAGTATATACTAAAATATCAAACCGAGTTCAAACATAGAAAAAAAATACTAAAATATATTAAAATATTTCATTAATTTAAGAAACATAAGCTAAAATGGACTCTTCCTAATCTGAGTCAGATGTCTCCATAGACTCATCTTCTGTTGTGTCGTCTTCATCATCAGATTCACTCGTTGTGGTTTCAACTAAATTGTCTTCATGTAATTTGTTGTGAATCATGATCAAAGAATTTTTAACATTTGAAATTCTTGTTGAAAGCCTTCGAAATTAATCCCCAACAAATCTTTCAAACTCAGTGTATGGTGTGAAGGTAGGAGGAGTTTCGTCAACATTTGTGAACACCCAACCATCTTTTGTTTTCGTTGGACCATTAAAGGTCAATGCCACTTTTCCTATTTCATTTGATTTGGTGCATCCATTTTTTTTTTCACCAGTAAGATCAACTTGATGATGCTTCAATACACTGCTGATAAAAACACCATATGGCAGATTATGTCCATGCCTACTTGCAATTTCAATCATGTGCTCACTCATAACAGCAACCTTATTGGTTTGGTATCGTGTTTTTATGGCATGAACCAAAAATAAATCTTCAGTAGTTAGACGATCACATATATATCTTCCAGGTAGTATTACCCAAGGAAGTACAAAAGCACACAATTTTTCTTCCATTTTCAAACCATCAAGTAGATACGACTTGGATACCTTTAGTCCTTTTGGATTTCTCTGAAATTCCTTATAAATCTTCTTCTTGTTGGTCCATTGGTTGAGTTTAGAATTTCTTTCATGAGACTTGAAGCCTTGTGCTTTGAGACCGATAAAAGATAGCAATATTTCATCATCAATTTTAATATAGACCCCTTTCACCCGAGAGCATATAACACCATCCACAACCTTCAGATTGTGGTAGAACACTTCTACTAATTTCTACAAATTTTGCATGACCAATATCTACAAGCCAATCTTGAAAAAGAAACCCTTGCTTTCTAAATAATTCCATATCCAATGTGATGGACCACCTGGAAGAGTTTTCTATAACATCCAAATTTGTATCGTGTTTCATCATCACTTATCCACCCATTTGGACTAGCATTTCGTACAACCTGTGCAGCCTTCTTTCCACGTCGTGAAGTCGAAGAAGCCATTTCAGAATAACATTTACAGGTATACGGAAAGGTTACAGTTTCAATAAAAGTCAGAAATATATTTATTTAGTTTCAACATAACTTCAACATAACACGTCCTATACCATTACAACTCCACATTCTATAGTTGAAATACTTGGAAGTTTAAATCAAAACGTCGAAGCCCCATAAAACTCAACGTTCATTGACGGTAAATATTTAAACCAGCGCGCCATTCTTTTATTCTTTTTTTTTTTTTAAAACACAAATAGTACATCCATATCTAAAGCCATCGATGTATTATTATGAGCCAGAAGCCAAAGAGTTACTCCCCTTTTAATTCGTTTTTCTTTTAAACCACTAAGATTACGTCGAATTCTTCGGGGAATTGTGTATTATTTGTCTGCTAGAAGCCGAAGAGTTTCTCCCTTTTTAATTCCTTTTTCTTTTTAATCAAACAGTAAACGAAGAGTTGTAATACTTGGACGTTTCAATTTAAAAACCAACAATAGTACGTTGTAACACTTGGACGTTTCAGTAGTAAAAGGCTAACTCTAATATGTTGAACTGCATAGTAAACATGACAACTTCAAAATTGATGAAGAAGACACAATGCAACAAGAGATAATGTCATGAAAGCCATGAGTCTGCTCATTTCATTGTAATGGAAGAATCAGTTCAAAGAGATAACAAAAGACAACGCACAGAAGGTGACAAATCTACAACTTTTCCAATCAAATCACTTCCCACAGACTTATTGCTTAATATGGTTGCAAAGGTAAGTTTTGAATCTTGGATTGATCATTACAATATGAAAGTATGTTGTAGAGATTTTTTGCATGCCACAAAAGACAATTATATGTGGCAGCAAATTTCTTTAGAAAAGTTTTCGTTGATTTCATGGTCATTTAAAGAAGCAAGGGCATTTGATAATTTCATGCAAAGTTGTAAAGAGGGTGGAAATATTGAAGCTTTGTATAGGGAGGGATTAAGAAAAATAATTAGATATAAGGGAAATATTGAAAAAGGCATTAATGACTTGAAAATGGCTTCCAAAAAGGGTTATCTGGAAGCAAAATATTTATATGGTTTGATCTCATTATGTTCATACGATAATGATTTCAGAAAAGCAGGGGTTGAGTATATGCAATTTTTGAGAAATGTCAACTGTGTTGTAAGGTGTAAAAATAAGTTAGTAACTTTGTTGGGTAATGTATGGAGAAAACCTCATGGAACACTATTGCGCAATCCAACTCCTTTATATTCTCAGAGATAATGCAATGTTTGGAGAATGAAGAAGACTATTTCTTGGGAAATAGTGGATATTGAAGATGATGATGATGATAATATTAAAAACTAATGTGAAAATTGTAGCTGGGATGTTGAGTTAGACTTTTTTTATAATCTTTTATTCTATTCTATTTAGTAATGAAATTCTATTGTAGGTGGGATGTTTTGTAATCATGTCTTGAATATTAATGAAATTCTCTTTTGGAAAACATTAGTGAATGGTGATTGAATTGTTTAAAATGATTAAATATGATCAAATCACTTTTATGATTGCAATTGTCCATGTTAATTTTACATCATTACATTACATGCAGCAGTATATCTTATATGTTTTTAAAACACCAATATTACGTCGAATGATAAAGCTAATCGACGTAATACTAAGATATGAAAAGGGAAGTCGACGTATTATTTAATATTACGACAAAGGTATCTCCTTTTTTTACTTTTATCTTTTTTTCTTTTTCCTTTATAACCTGAAATAACACGTCCATTTTGAAAATATTCGACGTCCTCTATTAATTCCTAGAAGGAGTTTATGAATTTTATGATTTGAAGTTGTAGCGTTTTGAAAGGCCTTGGAGTTGTTACAAGTTAGCACAACTGTTGTTACAAGAAATTTTATAAATTGATGTCTACTTATATAATTACTGTTGGGAAAGGGCTGATATGGGCTTCAATAATTAAAGGAAGTCTACTTAAATGATATATGGGAAAATGCAGTTTGCTGCTAGAAACGAATAGGTTGACGTCAATTTCTTTAGACTTCCAAAGTGTCTTTTTGGTTATATTCTTTTTTCTTTTAATCAAACAAAAAAAAATGAATTCCTTGTGCATATGACATATTATTCGTTATTAGAAGGCAAAGGTCACTCTTTTTTTTTCTTTTTCCTTTTTAAATTCCCATAGAACGTCAAACTTTAGGGGGCTTCGACGTGAAAGGCATTTGAGTGGTTGTAAGCATTAATTTTGTGTTGTTACCAGAGTGGTTGTGAGCATTAATATTGACTCTAAAATATAATGCTTAACTCTATACAATTCCATAGTTTGATCGTTATTGATTCATTTTTTAGTTCCAAAAAGTTGTTCTCTCCGAAATCATATCCACTAATTTGGTAGAAAACAACTTTTTGAAACTTAAAAATTGAATCATATAATCAAGAAACATCAAGTTATAAAAGCAGTTCCAGAGGTTCTACAGATTTTGAAAAAGCACTTATGTTCTTACTTTTTTTTCTATTAAATCAAAAATCGCAAACACGTGGTTACGAAAACTTCATTGTCTTCCTCTTCGCCTGTTTTCTACGCGACATTGCATTTCCATGTGCATTTTATCTCTTTTGAATCGTTTAAACTTTCTTTTACTTCGATTAAATTAGTCTTTGTTGGATTATCTTCCATTTGATATTGGCGCTGTGGAGTACCATGCCATCCCATGTTAGGATCATTCCACCCAGGATTGTTGTTGTAACCATACTACACATGGGAGAATTCGTCCAGAAACTAATGCTCAAGATCTTCCCAACTGGTGACGGATCCTGGAGTAAGATAACACCAATCCTCTACTGCTCCTTGTAATGAGTAATAAAATGCCCTTACAAAAATGTCATGATCCGGGACATCTGGAGGTTTCATTGAAGAGCAAATGGTGTAGAATTCCTCCAAATGTCTATGTGGGCATTCACCTACAAAACCATGAAACTTAGGCAGCCAATGTATCAGTCCAGTGTTGAAAACACAACGAATATCCTCCTCATCAAGTGGAAACGGCTTCCTAGGAGCACTCTCATGAGATGGAGGAGGAACTTTACTGTTCTCAACATAGTAATCAACAGGAGAATCATAATCATAGGCACAGGCAGAACAAACAGTATCCACATAGCCAAAATAGGTAGACATGGGAAAGAAGGGGGAAAATAAGAATGCAATGAAAATATGCAACTAAAGCTATCTAAATGCAACAACACATGACATCACACACAAAACAGAACGACACACTCACAACACAAGACAAAACACAACAGACACTAACACAACAAAGACCTAAAACCAAACCGTTGGTCCCTGGCAACGGCGCCAAAATTTTGATGGAGGTCGCACCCCATGCAAATTTAATGTGCATAAAGAATGCAGTATAGACTAGGAAGTGATTCCTAGGTCGTCTCTCAAGGACCAAACTGTGGTTTGAGAATCAGGTCAAACACGAAGTGGGGGGAAGGGGGTTTGTAAAAGGTTTTGTGAATGCAGATTAATTAAATTAAAACACGAAATTAAACATAACAAGCATAATTAAAATCTTTAAAGTGAACACTAGAATTAAAATAAAAATAAAGATAAAAGATAAGTCACTAAAAAAAATAACATGGGTGGAAATTAATTAAACATGCATGACATAAGAAAAATAAGGCTTGAAACATGGTAATGTGAGTAATAGCCATAAACACCTTGCAGAATAAAACTTCAATGTCAAATTATGTCAAAAACTTAAATGCAGTTGTAAATTAAATTAAACCTTGCTCCATGCGTGTTGTTTAAAGAAAAGTAAATAACAATGAATCATGTGCTTTCTTCTCAATGGGATCCATGCCTTTAGCAACGTTGCTTTCATTCTAAAAAAAACAAATTGAATTGTCCCATCCATCATCATCAAGCCATCATCGTGTTGGAATCAAAAGAAGAGAAGATTATTCAATGAAAATGTTATACCAAAATGAAGTGGATATTAGAATTATTTAAAAGCAATTTGTATAAATTAAATGTAGTATGAAAGTCTTAAAACTTTGTAAAACTTGTAATTTTACTGAAATAATCGATTATGGAGAAGCAATAATCGATTATCACAAGTCTCTCAGGAATAATCGATTATCACTTCATATAATCGATTATCACATTTTGAAAGACCTGTAACAGACTTGGATAATCGATTATCACTTACAATAATCGATTATTCGTGGCAGTTGGAACATGACCTTTGATATTCAGAGAAGATGGCTATATATTGAGCTTTTGTGAAGCTCAGAAAGAACGTTGCTGAACAGAGAGAGTTCTTGAGAATACTGTTTGTTAGAGGAAGTTCTCAAAAGCTATTGTTCAGGTTCCTTGCTTGGTCTCGTGAATAGGAGAAGCTCGTGTTTCGTGTGTCGATAGTCGGGGTGGTTCTCTTCGAGTTAGCAAGGTGCTCTGCCTGGTCTCGTGAATAGGAGAAGCTCGCGTATCGTTGGTCGATTGTCGGAGCGGTTCTCTTCGAGTTGGCAGAGTGTTCATCTTCCGGTTCATTCGTCGAAGGAAGGTTTACTTTATCAGTTTTTATTCACTATATTTGTAATCTGTGAAACTCATTTTTAGTAGAACTGTTAATCATTGTTTATAGTGATTAACGACTGGACGTAGATTCTTTTGAATCGAACCAGTATAAAAATTACTCGTGTGATTTTTCTATTCCCTACACTATTTAATTTTTACGCATATCAATTGTTCGATAAATTGTCTCTTAGAATATTTATTTTATAAACTGACCATTTTAATACAAAGTGACCGAACACGCTTTCCGCTTACTAAAGTTTTATTCTGCTGCGTTATACTCTGTTTGGTACTGATACCAATAGTTGGTATCAGAGCTTGCTTTGATAGTTTTTCAAAATTTGTGAAAATGGCCGGTCATCAAAATCAAAATCTTGTATATGCTGAGGGTGCTTCTATTAACAGACCACCACTTTTTACTAGTGATAACTATGCAATCTGGAAAGTCAGAATGGAAATTTTTATGGGGTCTGTTGACAGAGGTATCTGGGAAGCTGTACAAAATGGTCTGTTTATTCCTAAAAGCATAGTTGATGGTGTAGAGGTAGAAAAACCATATTTTAACTGGACTGCTGAAGAAAATAGATGAGCTCAATTTGATATTAAGGCTCAAAATATAATTTTATCTGCACTAACCACTAATGAATTCTTTAAAGATTCTGTTTATAAAAGTGCACAGGAAATGTCAAAATTTTTAAGACACAGTTATAATAAAGTCATAGATGTGGATAAGTTGACACCGTGTGATTCAAGCTCTACATCAAACTCCTCAAGCTCAAGTGATTTTAATGAGGAAGAAAATATATGCTTAATGGTATATAGTGAAACCAAATCTTGAAGAACAAGAAGGAGAACAATCAAGGCTCCGCATCAAGCTTCAAATGTTATGGATGTGGTGAAAGAGGCCATATGAAAGCTGATTGTTCAGGCAACAAAAGAAGTAAAGAAAGAAAAGCAAAGAAATCTAACAAAAAGAAGAAGGCCTACATTGTTTGGGAGGATACTGCATCAAGCAATTGTAGTTCAAGTGATTTTGTTGAAGAAGCAAACTTGTGTTTGAAAGAAAATTCTGATGACACTGCAAGCCAAGTAAGTTGCTCTAGCCTTGACACTAGTGAGTTTGATTTACAAAAAACTTTTCTTGAATTGTTAAATGAATATGAGAAATTAGATGCTCATCATAAAAATTTGAAAAATGAGTTTAAGGAATTGAAAATTAAATATGAAAGTGCATTAGATGAAGAAGTAATGTTAAGAAACAAAGTTCGTAACCTTGAAATGAAATTATCTGAATATGATGCAAATAATCAACCTGTTGAGTGTTTGTCTTGTAAGAGTCACATGTTTGACATAGATATTCTTGAAAATTTGCTTGCTAAAGCCACCAAATCTACTTCACATGTTCAAAATGGTTTTAATAAGAAAAATGTTAAAAACAAGAACATGCATCAACATAAACATAAACTAACAACGAAAAATCAAAATCTCCCCCAATAGACCACACATAAATTACACAGTGTCCTCAATGTGTCACAAGCATAAGATCAGAAATCAGAACAATCTACAGATCATGGACAAGTGGAATAAAAGCGGGAAAGGGAGGGGAAGCGAAAAGGAAACTCCCTTGATCATGGTGGCAGTTTCCAATTTTGGACTTTCAGGGAGATCTCTTCCACCACCGGATCCAACAAAGAAGTCTTGAGGAGGAATTTCTTCAGTCTCCAGATTTGATCAAGCAGGGAGATGTCCTCCATAGATGGATCTAAGAAGCAGTGATCGTTGATGAGTGGGTTCAGCTGGTGCCTATTAATCTTCAAACTGTCGGCACCTTTGTCTTCCACCATGGGTGTGTGTTGGTCAAATTCATATGTACCTCCTGCAACATGGTTAGTGCAATATGGTTCCACAGAAATAACATGCAAGGGTATAACACCAAATCTCAGTGTAAGAGGCTGAACCTCAGATATACCCTCAGAACATGAATCAAGTTCAAATTTAGAAGCAATATCAACGATAGGCTCAGATTCATGTTCAGTGCATGGAGAAAAAACATTCAGACAAGATGGCAAAAGTTGTTTCTCATCATGCAAAGAGGGAGAACTAAAAACATGCTCATCAACAATACAATCATCAACATACCCATCATCAGCATATTCATCAACAACAGAATCTATCTCAGGTATGTTTACCTCCATTTCCCTAGATGTGGCAAAAGTGGTAGAAGGTGAAAGTGGTCTACCTATCTCAAAGGTGGTACTCCTATCTGCCTGTTCCTCAATATTTTCATCAGATTCATAGTTAGTATCACCAATCTTAAAGTTGGAAGCTGGTTGTATCACAGAATTGATCTCAACACAAATAGAGCAAGAACCAGATTCACAACTACATGTAAAATTTTTAGAAAACTGTGAAAGATCAACATTTAATCCTAAGTCTAAAACATCTTCAGTTTTCACAGTTTCTATACCCAAGTCATCACTAACATGTGAATCTGCAGCAGAATCAAGAATATCTGAATGCATGAACAACTAAAGCTACCTAAATGCAACACACAATGACGAACACACAAAACAGAATAACACACTCATAACAGAAGACAAAACACAACACACAAATACAACAAAGACCTAAAACCGAACCGTTGGTCCCCGGCAACGGCGCCAAAATTTGATGGGTGTCGCGGCCCATACAAATTTGATTGCATATGAGAAATGCAGTATAGCTAGGAAATGACTCCTAGGTCGTCTCTCAAGGACCAAATGTGGTTCGAGAATTAGGTCAGACACGCAGTGGGGGGTTGTGAAATGCAACAGAAATGCAAAACGGAATCAAATGCAGAATAAAAATTGTTGGTCATTAACTCAATCACTATGCTTCCTATAACAGATTAACAACAAGTACACGCTACTCTAATCCAAATCCGACACGAATCAACCAACTAAGTGAAGGCTAATTCGGTCTTCAAAATTGCAAACTAAGCGAATGCAATGCACAAATTTAATCAGTCATGCACCATACAGTCTAATCGACTAAGCGAAGATTAAATACCAATTAGTCAACTAAGCGTATACCCAATCGCAAGCACACAACAGATTAAATATTGAGCCAAATCAGAGCAGCAGTATGACAATCAAAGTTCAAAAATCTCAATGAAGCAAAGTAACTTTATTAACAACCAACCCGACTAACCTAAGCTAACATCACAACTAAATTAACATAATCAAATAGAACAGACAACATGAAAGTGAATAAAAATACTGATATTAAACATTTGATGCGAAGATGTTTGAACTAATTGAATTTCAAGAAAGAAATTAGAACTCATCCAACACTAGTGACGCTTAAACTAAAAGTATAAAAATATGAAAAGCTTATTGTATTCCTAAATAAAAAAAATAAAAAATAAAAAGAAAAACCAAATGATAAATATTGACAAAGTTAACATTACTAAAATTAAAAGAAACACATGCGGCATACACATCTTAAATTGAAATCCATGCTTGCTTTTTTTACAGACAACCAAAAAGAACATATGCGTGATTTCTCAAAGAAATGAAATGAAAATCCACATGCTTTACATTGCATCCGTGACACCTCCAGCTTTCTTTCAATTGAAATAAAAAAAAGTAAAATTCATATGGGTGGCGGCTAATAAAAGAAATGAATATTCTAATTGAAATTTTGTATTAAGCAAAGATTAAATATCACCGTCTAGCATTCCAAGACGTCACCCCATTTTATCAACGCTTTAATAAATCAATATCACCACTGTGCTAATCTGGACGCCACCTCCTCCTTGTCACAATCAACGGTTCTTCATTCTAAAGAAAAGAAAGAGCGCTTCTACCAATTTAACAACTCTTGTTTTTTTACCAAGAAAAATAAATGGCAGCGTGTTCTCTCCACAAAAAGAAAAGCAAGGAATGCACCGTGTGCTTTGTGTGCAGTGTGCTTCAAATAAAATTAAATTAGCATGCAACAAATAAAATTGAATCAGCGGTTGCAGAATGGAAGCAGCGTCACCGTGAGTTCATCTCAATGCAAAGTAGAATCATCAAATGTGCTCTTCTCCAATAATGCATCAACCCCAAAGTTAGAAAACGTTGCAGCAAAAAAGAAACAAGAGAAGAGTGGTGACTGAAAGCACATTCTCATTCATCCACAATCAAAATGCAAAGTCATTGTTCCAAGAAAAGAGTAAAGAAACGTTGTTGCAGCCTCCTCTATTCAAAATAAAATGACGGCTGCTGGAATGTTTTTGTGATCCCAAGGACCATGTGTCCTAAAATTGGGGTGGGGTCCACCCTAAAAAGAAAAGGAAACCCTAGGTGCCAAGTGTCTACTATTTAGGCCCCTCATAATTTTTTAGCAATGGCCCAATGTGGAAAGGGTTGTCCAAAAAGTTTAAACAATTACAATTACAATACAATGAAATTTAAAATGTCTAATTTGAGAGTCTTGAATTTATTTTGTCTCCTCCAAATGTCCCAAATTGTGTTTCCAAAATTTTCCCTGAAAATAATAATGCAAATAATTAGCTCAGAAAATTCAAATTAATTAAAATTAGAATTTCCGGTCAAATTAAGCATAATTAGGAAAAATGGAAAAATACCGGACAATTAAGCACAATTCTCCGATTAATTCTAGCACAATAAACTAAGTGAAATCAATAAAATATTGACTCATCAAACCTCAATTTAAAAGAACTCGTAGAGTTTGAGTTGAGAAAGGGACTTTTGTGAAAAACAAGGTGCATTATGTTTGTTGTTTCTATTGCATGAAAAAGGGACATACTTCAAACAAATGTAACATTAAACATTTTGATGTTCCAAATAGAAAATATGCTTGGATTCCTGTCATAAAGTAATATGTCTCTAACCTCAAGGACCCAAATAAGATTATGGGTACCAAAAGCTCCATTGCTCTGTTTTACAGAATAAGTTTTCAAAAGGAGAAGAGAACTTTATGATATTCTACTTTTGGAATTGATGCTCCAAGCCAGGAAGTGAATCAATCAAGTGATATCAAAAGCCTTGGTTTGAGCACCAAGTGGTTGAGCTAAGTTGTATTTAAACTTTGTTGTTGCACTTTGATTTGCTTGATCTTCCATTATGAGATTACTGTTGAATTCATTTCTGTTTGGGCAAATGATATGTTTATCACTGTTTCATTCATCCTGTGGTGTGTTCCTGTCTGCTTGCACATTTTAATCAATGAAATTAATCTATTTAAGACATTCAAGTGCTAAATTTTTATCTTTTTATGATTAGTCATGTGCATTGTATTTCGATGCTTTGCTGTAAAATTGTCAAATTAAATATATGTTTAACTAGCCTAGTATTCAATTTCATGAGTACTTTGAAGTTACCTTTGATATAATCTTTGTCTAGCATCAAAAATTATGAAAAAGTCATTCAAATGTGTTGATTTTCATTGGCATTTATGGATGATTAAAAACATTTAATGATTAAAATATCATCTCTATTTTGAAATTATTTCTATGGAGATCTGTTTATAGGTTCTTTTCGCAATCTTGAAAACAAAGTATAAAACTTTTTGAACTATCTTGAAATGCAAGTAATGAAAATTTGCAAGCAGTGGAAAAACGTAGTTGACTGTGTGAAAATTAAAGTCAACTGTAATGTAAAAGAGAAGGGATAGAGAAAATCAAACACAGGTTTTTATACTGGTTCGGCCAACAATGCCTACATCCAGTGTTCTTCCACCCCAAGAAGCAAATGCACTATAATGGTTGCGACTTTTACAACAAGGAATTTATAGAAGACCTCCACGTCAAAAATATAAATCTCCTCTCTAACCCAAAACCAAAATATAGGCAGAAAACCAGTAAGACTTGCAGCAAGAATCCCCTCTTCTGCAATCTGTTAAGCACTCTGAAAAATCCTCAGAATGAACTACCCCCCTGTATCACAACAGGTCATAAACCAGCAGTCTTCACGGATGCTAAGCCGAACAATCAATTCAACAGTCTTCAAGGATGCCAAGCCTCAACGTGATCAAATGTAGAATGATAACGGTTGAAAAAAAGTTATTTTCATATGACAATTTAGACCAAATTACACCCTTTAAGACTTAGAACGAGCTTAGAATCAAGTAAAACTCAATAAATGAGTCAGTCGAGAGTCAAAAGCTATTTTTAGCGATATTATGCTTGTTTTGCATTGTTTTGTAGTGATTTTCATGAAAGTGAAGATTGGGGTTGAAGATGAAGGTCTTAGACTCAAGATAGAGGAAGAAAATTGAAGAAAAGAAGAGTCAAGAAACCGCCCGGCAGCAAAATTCACCGTTGGGCGGTCCAAGGCGAGGAGAAGGCACCTGGCGTGGGCGTTGGGCGGATTTGCGATTAGAGGCAAACCGCCGAGCGGTGGCCCCGTGCCGCCAGGCGGTGGTGCGATTAGGGGCAAACCGCCAAGCGGCATAAGTGTGCCGTCGGGCGGTTGTCCGCTGGGCCTGGGCCTATTTTCTGTGACGCTCCTCAGCTATAAATAACCCTGTTACGATTTCATTCTCATTCTTTTGACAGAAGAGGGTGGCCAGACCTAATTTTACTCCTTGGAGAAGATTTCTTGGATGCTTAGGCTCCTTTTCATCATATCTAGGGTTTGCTTTTCCATTCTTCATCCATTTTTCATCTAGGTTCACCATGACAATGGTGAACTAAACCCTATTGTTGTTGGGAGAAACAATGTAATCTTTTGATATTTTATTCTATTGAAACTCTTGTTTATTTATATGGTTTCCATATGCTTTGATTATTAGTTGTTGGGTTCTCATCTGTGCTTAATGCTTTTATCGTTTAACTCATTCGATAATGATGAAGGTTGAAAAATAGCTATTTTCATATGTCAATTTGGACCAAATTACACCCTTTACTACTCAGAATGAGCTTAGAATCAAGCAAAACTCAATAAATGAGTCGGAAGAGAGTCAAAAGCGGTTTTTAGCGATTTTATGCTTGTTTTGCATTGTTTTGAAGCTAATTTGAGAAAAGTAGAGAGTGGAGTTGAAGATACAGGTCGTTGACTCAAGAAAAGAGCAGAAAAATGAAGATTTGAAGAGTCGATGCACCGCCCGGCGGCACACTTAAACCGTCGGGCGGTCCAGGACGAGGAGAAGGCATGGCGATTGACACTGGGCAGACTTGAGGCAAACCACCCGGCGGTGGCGATTGCCACCGGGCAGTAGGGCGATTTGTGGCAAGCCGTCGGGCGGCACACTTAAACCGCCGGGCGGTGGCTCGCTGGACTTGGGCCCATTTTTTGACGCGTTCCTCACCTATATATACCCCTATTGCAAATTCAGAATCATTCTTTTGACAGGGGAGAACGGCCAGACCTAATTTTGCTCTCTAGAGAGGATCTCTTGGATGCTTAGGCTTCTTTTCATCTTTTCTAGGGTTTGCTCTTCCATTTTTCTTCCATTTTTCATCTAGTTTCACCATGTCTATGGTGAACTAAACCCTATTGTTGTTGGGGAAAACAATGTAATCTTTTGATACTCTCTCTTATTGAAATTATTGATTATTTATATGGTTTCCATATGTTTCGATTGATTATTGTTGGGTTATCATCTATGCTTAAGGCCTTTATCGTTTAACTCATTCGGTATATTGATGTTTGTCTTTATTGATATAGGGACGTACAGTAATGACATGAACTGGTGAGTAATCTCTTGATTTTGCAATACCACCTAGGGATAGGGGTAGGACGATTAATTGCGCTAACTTCTGTTTATAATGCGGTATTAATTACTAGGGGAGGCTAGGGATAGCAAGCCAGTAGTTAATATTAGGCCCTTTTCACCGAGGGATCGGGTTGAGGGGAGGCTAAGAAAGTCGCATAACAATTGAATCAATCAACTAATATTCAAGGGTAGTATGTGAGAGAGAGTGGAATAGATGAAATTGTTAGTACCCAACAACATCCATTCATCCATTGTTTTCGTTTGTCAATTGAATCAACTTTATTTTTGCATGTTAATATTTTTGTTCTCAAATCCAGTTTATTAATTTTTATTTCTCAAGTCTTATTATTTTAATTCACGCGAATGAGGAAGCCATACGAGTCTCTTGGGAAAACGATATTTGGTCTTACCATTTATATTACTTGTACGATTTGGTACACTTGCCAATTTGTCAACAGATAACTGTTGTTTGTCTTTATTGATACGGGGACGTACAGTAATGTCATGAACTGGTGAGTAATTCCTTGATTAAGAATTACCACCTAGGGATAGGGGTAGGACGATTAATTGCTTTTAACTTCTGCTCTATAATGCTTTATTAATTGTTAGGGGAGGCTAGGGATAGCAAGTCAGTAATTAGTAATAGGCTCTTTTCGCCGAGGGATCGGGTTAAGGGTAGGCTAAGAAAGTTGGATGACAATTAATTAATCAAGCTAATAAATCAAGAGGAGTAAATAAGAAAGAGCGGATAAGATGAAATTATAAACCCCCAACAACTCCATTCATACATTGTTTTCTTCTCATCAATTGAATTAATCTCTTTTGCATGTTCATATTTTATTCTCATACCCAATTAATTAATTTTTCTTTTCAAGTCTTACGATCTTAATTGACACGAACGATTAGGCCTTTCGAGTCTCTTGGGAAAACGATACTTGGACTTACCATTTATTATCACTTGATACAATTTGGTATGCTTGCCAATCCGTTAACAAAAAGAAAAGGGAAAAAGTTGGGAATAAGGGAGATTAGTGAGGAAGAGAGTTGTACTTAAATGTTGAATGTCAGGGTAGCTCTCTTAACTCAAGGATTTTGCATTCCAGAAAAACCAATTTTTCTTGTTAGCCCAGCCTCATTACAAGCCTTGGAAAAGTCCTTTTGATTGCATTTGCATGTAAGGATTTTGGTTGTTTTAGATGAATGACAATTTTGTTTCATCTGATTTGTGAATGATAGATTGTTGGAGTGTTACCCTAAACACTTGAGTGATTGAGTGAAACACTTGCCTGGTGAGCATTGCTAAATTTCATGATTGCATCTTTGATTAGTGCATTGACCATTCATAAGGTGTACCATTTTTTGAGTAACTTGTGAAATGAACTGAATCGGAAGCATGTGCACATCTTGATTTGACTCCACTGAAAATCTGAATTTGAGTAGTTCTTGTCATGTACTTTAGGAATGTTGAACTATTGGATGAATAAGTAGAAAGCCAAGATTTGTGTTGTTTGCTGTTTTGTTTTGTTTGCTTGAGGACAAGCAAAGTTCTAAGTTTGGGGTTGTGATAACGGTTGAAAAACAGTTATTTTCATATGACAATTTAGACCAAATTACACCCTTTAAGACCTAAAACGAGCTTAGAATCAAGTAAAACTCAATAAATGAGTCAGTCGAGAGTCAGAAGCTGTTTTTAGCGATATTATGCTTGTTTTGCATTGTTTTGTAGTGATTTTGATGAAAGTGAAGATTGGGGTTGAAGATGAAGGTCTTACTCTCAAGATAGAGGAAGAAAATTGAAAAAAAGAAGAGTCAAGAAACCGCCCGGCGACAAAATTCACCGCTGGGCAGTCCAAGGCGAGGAGAAGGCACCAGGCGTGGGCGCTGGGTGGATTTGCGATTAGAGGCAAACCGCCGAGCGGTGGCCCCTTGCCTCTGGGCGGTGGCGCAATTAGGGGCAAACCGCCGGGCGGCATAAGTGTGCCGTCGGGCGGTTGTCCGCTGGGCCCGGGCCTGTTTTCTGTGACGCTCCTCAGCTATAAATAGCCCTGTTACGATTTCATTCTCATTCTTTTGACAGAAGAGGGAGGCCAGACCTAATTTTCACTCCTTGGAGAAGATTTCTTGGATGCTTAGGCTCCTTTTCATCTTATCTAGGGTTTGCTCTTCCATTCTTCCATTATTTTTCATCTAGGTTCACCATGACAATGGTGAACTAAACCCTTTTGTTGTTAGGGGAAACAATGTAATCTTTGGAAACTCTCTTTTATTGAAACTCTTGTTTATTTATAGGATTCTTCATATGCTTTGATTATCAATTGTTGGGTTCTCATCTGCGCTTAATGCTTTTATCGTTTAACTCATTTGATAATTGTTGGTTGTCTATATTGATAAGGGAACGTACAGTACTGTCATGAACTGATGAGAAATTCCTTGATTAAGCAATACCAACCTAGGGATAGCGGGTAGGACGATCAATTGTTTTTGCTTCTGTTATTAATGCGTTATTAATCGCTAGGGGAGGCTAGGGATAGCAAGCCGGTAATTAGTAATAGGCTCTTTTCGCCGAGGGATCGAGTTAAGGGTAGGCAAAGAAAGTTTGCATAACAATTAGATAATCAAGCACATTAAACAAGAGAAGTAGATAAGAGGGAGTGGATAAGATGAAATTGTCAACCCCCAACAACTCCATTCATCCATAGTCTTTTTCGTCAATTGAATCAAATACATTGCATGTTTATTTTCTGTCTTTGCATCCACAATAATTAATCTTTTTTTTTACAAGTCTTACGATTTTAATTCACACGAACGATAAAGGCCTTTCGAGTCTCTTGGGAAGAAGGATATCGGGCTTTACCGATTATATTACTTGCACGATCTGGAACACTTGCCAGTGAGTCAACACAGAACATGTTCTTTATGCTGATGTTGATCAACCAATGTATGCGCAGAAAATGTCCCTTTAGAATCTCTTTCAAGAAAGATCACCACCGTCTTCTTGAAGAATTCTTGGAGCTAAGAGAATTCAATCTGATACAGATATGAAATTGTTAGATCATCAAAAGTCTTGTGAACAAATCGTGTTCAGCCTATTTATAGATTTCTGTTAATCAGACACATTCTCAGTCGAATATGCTACTAATACAGTCGACTGAATTATGACAATTATAACAGAACAGTCAACCAGGTAGCATACAGTCAACCAAAAACAAAACACATTTAATATAGTTGACTAAGTCATCAATGCTCAACTAACATTTAAAAATATAGTCGTTAGAGTGCAAGAGCATAACAGAATTTCAAATCAGACAACAGATACAGTCGAATGTGTGGCGCACATAGTCGACTATCAACATGTAAAACATTTTGAAATTGTTTTCTTCTCAAAAAATCACACAACACTGATTCTCAAAATCTGTACAAAGATTTTAGCACAGTCGAATCCACTAGTAATGTATCCGACTTCACTATAACTTTGTCGCACAATAATAAGTTCATAAAAGTACTTGTGGTTTTCAGCTTTGAAACATGTGCAGTAAAACATTTGTAATGATGCCTTTGCACATAGCACATAAAGCATATAAACATGTTCCAGATATATATCAATCAATCAACATAGGAACATNTAACACAGTACATAAACATGTTCAACAGATATCACAATCAATTAGCATAAGAACATGTAATGCAGTAACAACATGTACTTGTTATTAAGCAATGTGTTGTCATCATCAAAAACTAGATTGATATAGAAATTGCGTTGTCAACAATCTCAAGAATCTCCCCCTTTTTTAATGATGCACAACCATGATTAATAACTAACCATGTTTGCACATTTCAATACAACATAGAGTAACAAAAGATATGTATTACATTTAGAATATTCAATTACTCTGCATGTAACGCAATTAAAACAACAACAAATATCAAGCAGAATATGAAATAGAATAACAATTCTCCCCCTTTCATAAAGCTTTCATAAAGCTTTCATTAGCAAAAAAGGTATTCTCTAGATATTTATGTTGATATACAAACAGAGATGCATCAAAAAGTATATGCAATTATCAATATGCAATTATGCTCTCCCTATCACATTTAATGGCATGTAAATGATAACTCCCCCTGAAATGCAGGCATGTGAGTAAAAATGTGTAAGATGTAATACCCCCTGTCATTATGCATAGATATTAGAAATAGTTCAGATGCATAATGCAGTGTATCACAAATTATACAAACAGTATGCTCAAAGTTGTATCAAAGACAAGATAGCATACAGTTTAGTCAGGCAATGATACAATCAACAATCTCACAATATTATCTCAATATGATATATAAAAATCAATTTAAATCAGATATAATAACAGATATCAAGAATAAGAAATCAATGAAAGAATAACCAAATTCCAAAATTGGAATTTATAACCCTGTTATGAATAGTCGATTGCGTAATTTTCCCAGTCGAATGCATTGCTTTCCAAAGTTGTTGAAATCTACTTGAAGTTCCAAAAGTAATGTTCTTCCTGCAAAACCTTTCAAAGATCTTTCCCAGATCAAGCATTTTAGTTAAACAAGAAATATAATCATGAATAAAAGAAGTCAATATGTAAAGATGTATAACAGTTCAAACATAATCGACTTCAATAGTATCACATTCGAATCATCCAACATTCAGCATATCAAATTCAATTAATCAGGTTAAAGCAGATGAATTAGATTCAAACAAAATTTCATTTCATTTCTATGAAAATGATATTACAATGATAAGACCAGACAGGAAATAAAAGAGAACACAAAAGATGGCAATCTAAGCCATACAAAACAGAAAACAAACTCACGAAAAATTTTAGAAAATTCCTATGATAAAACTAGTTTTTCTTCCTCTTTTTGTTAACAAAATCATTGAGAATCATGTCACTTCCATCATCCTCTGATCTTGTCAACTCACTATCTTCATCTTCACTTCCTTGAGAAGATTTTTCAAAAGAGCTTGCTTCTTCAGAAGTTTCATTCACTTCATTTTGATGATCCTTCTTAATCAGTTCATCAAGCTTCCTTTCAATTTTATTCAATTTGTTCAGAACAATCCTTTCAAATTCATTTTTCGCCCTGTACTGATTCATTTGAGAAGAAGATGCAGAGTTGTTGTTTCTTAGTGTTTCATATTTCTATGTCCATCCTTCAAATGTTTTCACCGTGTGCATTAAGTGAAGAGTTGTCTTGTCAATGCGGCATGTTCATTGATATTGTTCACTTGATTCACCAATGCATTCCACACCATAGTAAATTAGTACCTTTGAGATAAAAACACAGTAGGGTAATTTTCCAGACTCTAACTTGATCACTTTCAGCATGTTGTCAGAAATGGCTGCTGGCCAATCCACCTAAATATTTTCTTTCAGAGCTTTCAATAGCATCAAGTCTTCACTGGTGGCTTGAGCATAGTTTCCTCCTCTTGCCATGAGTATATAGGCAATGACATAGATTGCTAATCTTTCATCTTTCTTCATTCCACCAATTTTGTAATTTGAATAGTCCCTACCATCACTAGCATTTCTCAGACAATTCTGGTATTCAGTAAACTTGTGGAACCCATCTATTCCTAGATGACATTTCTCTCCACCAATCTTTAATCCACCAATAGCACTCCAGACTTCAATAGTCAGTTTGATGTCAACCCCCTTTACTCGAGAACATAGAATATCGTCTTCTATTTTCAAGTTGCAATAGAAGACCTTCACCAAATCTGGACACTAGGGGCTTGCCATTTCAACAAATTTCTTTAAGCCCTGACGTTTAATCCAACTTTGAAATAGAAATCCTTTGTTCTTAAAAAAATTCAACTTTAGAAATTTATGCGTCACCAAAGTTCTTCTCTTCCAACAATCTAGATATTTAGATTGTGCTTCGTCATTGCTTATCCAACCATTTAAATCAGACACTCTTCTAGCATTCCTTGAAGCAATAATTTTGATTCTCCTTCTTAGCGTGGAGCTTGAAGCCATTGTAGTTGAAGAAGAATAAGGGTTTTCCCAGGAAGAATGAGGATAATGAAGTATCAGATCAGTGAGAATGAATGTAGTGACCCATGATCATCAAGGTTTTAACATATCAGACGCGGATGAAATTTTGGAGGGAAATATTTTGATTTGTTTTTCGTACCATAAAAAATATTAAATTTCAGACCCAGTCACATAGAATATTGACAGTCAAATACAAAGTGAGCTTACTTGACAGGGTGTGAGAAAAAAGTATTTAAAACCATAGTTTCAAAGGCATGTACAGAACATAGTTGAATGAATTAATAACACAGTCGACTAAGACACATGAAAACACAGTTTCAAACCCAATCAATCAATCAAGCAGTCAGGAAATATACTCATACAATCACATAAACACAACCAATCAATTCAAGCAAAATGCAGCACATTGATACTAATGTTACTCGTTGTAGATACTCAAAATTTTTTTGATTTAATCCATATTTATTCATCCTTGAGATCAACTGCACCTGCTATGTATCCTGCAAAAGAATTTAAGTTTTGATTGTTGGTACCCATTTAACTTTGGGTCCATGATTGTTAGTCTTTGTTACTTGTTCCTTTAGTTTCCGAACATATAATTTTTTAGGAATAGCAACATTGTTGTAATAACAATTTCTAACCATATGACCAACACAATTACAATAGAAACATGCATTTTTAGCAGGTTTACTTAAATTAGTAAATCTCTTCGTATTGGTTCTGCTAGATTGAGCTTTGTAACCTATACCCTGCCTGTATATAGCTCTGCCAAATGATTTTAATACAGCATTTAAATTGTCTCTTCCTTGATTAAACTTAGCTAGCATGCTAGTCAAGTAATTTATCTTTTCAATATGACCAGGACAATTTTCACAAGCTTTTTCTACTGTAACAATTTCAATCTTAACATTCTTAGCATATGACAAAGCTTCATTTAACTCTTTTTCTAATTTTTCATTACCAGCAACAAGGTTGTTAATTCTATACTCATAATCTCTTCTTTCAGAGTTTAGTCGATTAACCTTGTATTCCAGTCGCATTGCTTCTGCATGCAGTTCTCTGAATGTTTCAATTAGTTGCTGATACTTCTCTTCAATTGGTAGCTTCTCAAACTCTTCATCATTGTCACTGTCATCACTTGATGTACCATCCATGTGGCAGATGTTGGATTCCTGCTCTTGATTAGCATCTTCATCACTTGAGCTTTCAGATTCTGTATCCTCCCAAGCAATGTATGCTCCTTTTCTTTTCATATTTCTTCCTTGAGGGAATGTTTTCATTCCTTTCTGCTTAGGCTTTAATTCAGGACAATCAAGCTTGATGTGTCCTTCCTTTCCATATTCGTAACACTAGACAGCCTTTTTATTGAAGCTATTCTTTTTTCCTTGACCGGCATGGTTAGTCAGTTGACTATCATTTTGAATAAGTCAACTAAATTTCCTTACCACCAAGGTCATCAATTCTTTCTCGTCCATGTCTATTTCAGAGTTGTTCTTGCTTGTAGCTTTTAGAGCAATGGACTTCTTTTCTTCAATCTCCTCTTCATCCTTCAATCTACCAAGTTCCAGTTCATGTTCACGTAACTTACCAAACAAGGTAGCCATGTTCATCTTTGTGAGATCTTTGGATTCAGAGATTGTTGTGACTTTTGGTTGCCAATTTTTGTTCAGACTTTTCAGAATCTTGATATTGGTTTCTTCTTTGTCAAATACCTTTCCAAGAGCCATGAGATGATTTACAATGTGAGTGAATCCTTTCTGCACATCATAGATGTTTTCACCAACTTTCATTCTGAACAATACATACTCTTGTATTAGGGAGTTCTTTCCTGCTCTCTTTACTTCATTTGTGCCTTCATGAGTTACCTCTAAGACATCCCACATTTCCTTTGCAGTTTGCATTGAGATATCCTGAAAAATTCATCAATAGTTAGTGCAAAGGCAATATTTCTAGCTTTAATATCATATTGAGCTTTTCTATTTGCATCAGTAGTCCACTCAGTAAAAGGTTTCAAAACAGTTTTATCTTCAACAGTTTTTGTAGGCACAAAAGGGCCATCTAAAGTGGCATCCAAAATTCCTTTATCTTGCAATTCAAGAAATATTTGCATTCTAATTTTCCAGAAAGGATAATTTTCACCAGCAAATAGAGGTGGTTTGTTTGTTGAAGCACCTTCACCAAAAGTTTGAAAATAGGAAGTCATCCCCAGGTTTATAGTCGAATCAAAGAAAAACAGAGTCGACTAGTTTTTCAAATATCCTATGAAAACCAGCTTTGGTGCCAATGGTTGGAAAACAGGTATGCTTATTTTCTACACCAAGAGGGGGGAGGGGGTGAATTGGTGTTTTTTCAAAAATAGGTTCTTTTCGCAATCTTGAAAACAAAGTATAAAACTTTTTGAACTTACTTGAAATGCAAGTAATGAAAATTTGCAAGCAGCGGAGAAACGTAGTTGACTGCGTGAAAATTAAAGTCGACTGTAATGTAAAAGAGAAAGGATAGAGAAAATCAAACACAGGTTTTTATACTGGTTCGGCCAACAATGCCTACATCCAGTGTCCTTCCACCCAGGAAGAAAATGCACTATAATGGTTGCAGCTTTTACAGCAAGGAATTTATAGAAGACCTCCACGTCAAAAATATAAATCTCCTCTCTAACCCAAAACCAAAATATAGGCAGAAAACCAGCAAGACTTGCAGCAAGAATCCCCTCTTCTGCAATCTGCTAACCACTCTAAACAATCCTCAGAATGAACTATCCCCTTGTATCACAACAGGTCCAAAACCAGGAGTCTTCACGGATGCCAAGCCGAACAATCAATTCAGCAATCTTCAAGGATGCAAAGCCTCAATGTGATCAAACACAGAACACCTTCTTTGTGCAGATGTTGGTCAACTAATGTATGCGCAAAAAATCTCCCTTAAGAATCTCTTTCAAGAAAGATCACCACCGTCTTCTTGGAGAATTCTTGGAGCTAAGAGAATTCAATCTGATACAGAAATGAAATTGTTAGATCATCAAAAGTCGTGTGAGCAAATCGTGTTCAGCCTATTTATAGATTTTGTTAATCAGACACATTCTCAGTCGAATATGCTACTAATATAGTCAACTGAATTATGACTGTTATAACAGAACAGTCAACCAGGTAGCATATATTCAACAAAAAACAAAACACATTTAATATAGTTGACTAAGTCATCAATGCTCAACTAACATTTAAAAATATAGTCATTTGAATGCAACAGCATAACAGAATTTCAAATCACACAACAGATACAGTCGAATGTGTGGCCCACATAGTCGACTATCAACATGTAAACCATTTTGAAATTTTTTTTCTTCTCAAAAAATCACACAACACTGATTCTCAAAATCTGTACAAAGATTTTAGCACAGTCAAATTCGCTAGTAATGTATTCGACTTCACTATAACTTTGTCGCACAATAATAAGTTCATAAAAGTGCATGTGGTTTTTAGCTTTGAAACATGTGCAGTAAAACATTTGTAATGATGCATTTGCACATAGCACATAAAGCATATAAACATGTTCCAGATATATATCAATCAATCAACATAGGAACAT
>NC_028356.1:20406937-20413814 GCF_000741045.1 Vigna radiata var. radiata
CTTCTGAGCTAATTATTTGCATTATTATTTTCAGGGAAAATTTTGGAAATAAAATTTGGGACATTTAGAGTGCTATCAAATAATTCAAGACTCTACAGTTAGACTTTTCAAATTTAATTACATTGTAACTTAGTAGTCTAGATAGTTTTTAATTAAACTTGTAAACATTGGGCCAATTTTAGCAAAATAGTTTGAGCCAAAATAGAAAACATGACATGGCACTTAGGTCTTTGAAAAGAAGGTGGACCCCACCTCATTTTGGAGTGCACATGGCCTTGCAAAAGAGCATTAGCCGTCACATGGAGACACACACTCTCTCTCGGCAATTTTCTTTGGTCAGCAGTTGGAATGGTTTTATGGGGGGAAAAAGGAATTTTCTTGGAACAATGTTTGAGTTTTTGGGTATTGGATGAATGACAAGAAACATCTTTACTCTTCCTTTATATTTTTCCTTTACTTCTTTTGATTCCACATGTACGGTGATGCTTTGCTTTCAATTTAGAAGAAACATTTTTAAATTGCTAGAAGTAGTTTACGTCTCTGCTGCAAGGGTGTAACATTTCTTTGCTTTGAATGAATGAAAAGTGGATTAAGTGAGAGTGTATGGGATGGGACATTTGGTAGCAATGCTTTTATTTTATTTCTTTGAGAAAATAAGAAAGTGATTAGATGGGAGCTAATGTACGGTGTAGTGGTTGATTTTGGAAGAAGTTCATTCATTCATATTTGGTTTGCTAAAGATGAGACGGTGATTGAGAGAGAAAAGTTTATTTCCATTTTGTTTCATTTAGCAAAGGTATTGTCCATCATGGTAGGTAAGGTAGGTAGACTTCAGTTTTGAAAGGCAAATGTAATTGCTTTGGAAGAGGATTTACGTGTGTGGTAGTTGGATTTGAGAGAATAGTTTCATTCAACTTTTTGGAAAGAGGCATGGTATTTGAATCAAGTTTTTGGGGATTATTCAACTTCAATTTTCTTTGGAGAGCCGCTGGAACAAGGGTTCCTTTTATTTCCAATTGCTTTCAATTTGGTGAGCACACGGTATTTCAATTTATTTTGGCTGAAAGAGGAGTTGTCACATCATGAGGGTTCCTTTTATTTAGTTTATGGGTGAATGAGATGAACTTTTGCATCCCATTGTTTGAAAAGCTTGGAAAAGCAACGGTGCAGAGGACCTCACGGACAAGAGTTCATTTATGCCTTTTCCAATTTTAATTTCATTTTGGTAGATGCCCACAGCTTACGTTACTTGCTAGGAAAAAATTAGGATGCTTATTTCTTTTGCTTTAGAATATTTTACATTATATGTTTAGTAGTTTTTCATCCACTTNGGAAAAAATTAGGATGCTTATTTCTTTTGCTTTAGAATATTTTACATTATATGTTTAGTAGTTTTTCATCCACTTAATTTAGTGTTGCATTTTAAAGATTTTAATTATGTTCGGTTAAGTTTGGTTTTGTTTATCGGGATTCGCAAACTTTTCACAAACCCCCCCTCTATGTTTGACCTAATTCTCGAACCGTAAAATTGGTCCTTGAGAGACGACCTAGGAGTCATTCCCTATCTATACTGCATTTCTCATATGCAATCAAATTTGTATGGGCCGCGACACCCATCAAATGTTGGCGCCGTTGCCGGGGACCAACGGTTCGGTTTTAGGTCTTTTGTTGTGTTAGTGTGTTGTGTTTTGTCTTATGTTGTGAGTGTGTTGTTCCATTTTGTGTGTCTTGTCATGTGTGTTGAATTTAGATAGCTTTTTGCATATTTTCATTCCATTCTTCTTCCCCCCCCCCTTTCTACATGTCTACCTATTTTGATTCTGTGAATAATGCTTATTCTGTCAGTGCCTATGGTTATGATTCTCCTTCTGGATGTTACTCTGATGATTGTGACGTATACTCTACTGATTTCTGTGTTGAGAACAATATGACTCATCCTCCCACTCATGAGAGTGCTCTTTCGGAGCCAGTTTCACTTCTTGAGGATTATGTTCATTGCTTTCTCACCTCTGGACTGATACATTTGCTGCCTAAGTTTCATGGTTTTGCAGGTGAATGCCCACACAGACATTTGGAGGAGTTCTACACCATTTGCTCATCAAAGAAACCTCCTTATGACCCTGATGATCACATGTTTTTAAGGGCATTCCCACACTCATTACAAGAAGCAGCAAGGGATTGGCTATATTGTCTTCCTCCAGGATCCATCACTTCTTGGGAAGATCTTAAGCATATGTTCTTGGAAGAATTCTTCCCTGCTCAGTATGGTTACAGCAATGATCCTGGATGGAATGACCCTAGCTTGGGATGGTATGATTTTCCACAGCAATATAAGTCATTCCAGAATTCTTGTATGCCTTTTCCACCAGCCTAGGAGCTACAGCAGCTGCAGTCTTATCAGCCTGCCCAAGCAACTCCTCATCCTTCCACTACTTCTGAGCCTACATTGAAGGAGTTATTGGAGCAGATGACTATTCAGAATATGCAGTTCCAGCAGGAAACCAAAGATCAGATTATGCAGTTTCAGGAGTTTCAGCAAGAATTTAGAGATTCCATTCAGAGTTTGACTGATCAGATGGGGCAGATGGCATCTCAATTCATTTAGGAACAGTCTCAAATTTCGGAGGGATCAGTATTTTAGACTGTTCAGATTCTTGATGATATTAGTGTCATTCACATAGGAGATGGGGAGCAGAGTCATGAGCTTACCAGTGCGTCATCTACTTTCCCACCCTCCTATGTCCCCACTCTTGCATCTGAGGAGACTGATGAAGAATTCGAGGACCAGGCAGATATGAGCAACACTTTTGAGATAGGTAGACCAGTTTCACCTTCCACCACTCTACCAATCTTTAGGGAAGTGGAGGTAAACATACCTATGATTGATTCTGTTGTTGATGATTATGTTGATGATGGGTATGTTGTTGATTATATTGTTGATGAGCATGATTTTCATTTCCCCTCTTTGCATGATGAGAACCACTTTGTGTTATCGCATCTGAATGTTTATTCTCCATGCGCTGAACATGAATCTAATTTTGTTGTTGATATTGCTTCTAAATTTGAAAGTGATTCATGTTCTGAGAGTATATCTGATGTTCAGCATGTTACACTGGGATTCGGTGTTATACCCCTGCATGTTAGTTTTGTGGAACCACATTGCACTAACCATGTTGCAGGAGGTACATATGAATTTTACCAACAAGCACCCACAATAGAGAACAAAGGTGCTCGCATACACAAGAGCTTGAATATTAATAGGCACCGGCTGAACACGATCATCAACATTCACTTCTTATTAGATCCAACTGTAGAGGAAATCTCCCTGCTTGATCAGATTTGGAGACTAGAGCAATTCCTCTTCAACACTTCCTTGCTGAATTCTAAGGTGGAAGACCTCTCCCTGAAAGTCCAAAATTGGCAACTGCCACCATGACCAGGGGAGTTTCCTCTTTCCTTCTCCTCCTTTCCAACTTGTATTACACTTGTCTATGATCTGTTGATTGTTCTGATTTCCGATCTGATGATTGTGACACATTGAGGACACTGTGTAGTTTAAGTGTGGTCTATTGGGGGACATTCTGATGTTTCGTTGTTAGTTTGTTTTCTGCGTTAAATTTTTCGTTTTCTAGGTAGTTTTTGTTTTGTTTTTTTTGTACAGTTTTGCATGTCTTTTTTTCTTGATTTCTGGACTTTGTTTAGGTTGTCAATTTTTCTTTCACTTCATTGATACTCTGATTGGCTTGAAATCCTTGTTTTTCTTTGCTTGGAAAGATGATTATGATGTTTGAGAGGGTGATTGCTGTGACAGAAATACCCTATGTGAGAATTGAGCCACTTGATATTCTTTCTTGTGTGTGATGTCTCTTGATTGCTTGCACATATTCTTTTGCTTGACTCTTTTTGATAATTGTTGATGGGTATGCATGTTTGAAAGTGATTAAGGCAATTTTGTTGTTGAGCCTCTCTAGTCAGATAAGCCTACCCTGTTTTGATCCTTTAATAGCCCCTTTGAGCCTATGTTTTCCCCATATCTTTGTTTTGAAGCTTATACACTAGCCCTAAGTGAAAAACCATGATTACCTTAACCTTAGGGAATTTTGGAGCTTTGGAATTGTTTTGGGAATAAGTGTGGTCTCCTGGGAGATTCTGATGAATTGGCTAGATTGGTTCCTCTTCTTGTGTGTGTTTTTGTAAATATATGGTGTATCTTGTCTCTTAGAGTTATGTCCAATATTGAGAGAAAAGAAAAGAGACAAGATGAAAAAAAAAGAGAAAAAAAATATAGAAAAATGAGAAAAATTAAAAAAAAATTGTGTGAATAATGGAGTCAAGAAGAGGATTGAATTAGAGGGTTTGGGTGTTATTTGACTGTGTTTACACTTGTTCCCCATTGCTCCTCCCTTTTCCTTGACCCCATTACATCCATAAAAGACCTTTTGATTTGAACATGCATATGTTTTGAGTGTTGATATTAGAGGCTTGCCAAGACTTTTTGTTGCTTGCTTTCTTGAGTGCATGGAGTTGAATTTCTTTACCTTAGACACTTGAGAGAAACACTGATAGTGTGCATCTGTGAGGTTTTGTTGCTTTTGATTCACCTCTTGAGCTGATTGATCATTTTGCCATGTCTTGAATTGCTTGGATGATTCCTCTGAGTATCTGTTTTCTCTGATTCTGTGCTGGATGTGTCTACTTCTTTTCTTTGTCCAGATCTCTTGAGGACTGTGTAATTTTGTTTCTTTCCTTGTCAGTTTTGGTTTTCAGTCTGTTGAGTATGTGTCAATTCCTTGATGTCCGTTAAACTGTTCCCTGTTTTGCGTCTTGATTTTGCCCAGGAGTGCAAAAGACAAAGTGTGGTCTATTTTGATGAGTCGATATTTTATTGATTTCACTTAGCTTATTGTACCGAATTTAATCAGGGAATTGTGNTGATTTCACTTAGCTTATTGTACCGAATTTAATCAGGGAATTGTGTTTATTTGTCCAGTATTTTCCGTTTTCACTAATAGTGCTTAATTTGACCGAAAATTCTAATTTTAATTAATTTGAATCTTCTGAGCTAATTATTTGCATTATTATTTTCAGGGAAAATTTTGGAAATACAATTTGGGACATTTGGAGTGCTATCAAATAATTGAAGACTCTACAGTTAGACTTTTCAAATTTAATTACATTGTAACTTAGTAGTCTAGATAGTTTTTAATTAAACTTGTAAACATTGGGCCAATTTTTGGCAAAATAGTTTGACCCCAAATAGAAAACATGACATGGCACCTAGGGTTTTGAAAAGAAGGTGGACCCCACCTCATTTTGGAGTGCACATGGCCTTGCAAAAGAGAAGCAGCCGTCACATGGAGACACACTCTCTCTCGGCAATTTTCTTTGGCCAGCAGCTGGAACGATTTTGTGGGGGGAAAAGCAATTTCCTTGGAACAATGTTTGAGCTTTTGGGTATTGGATGAATGACAAGAAACATCTTTGCTCTTCCTTTATATTTTTCCTTTACTTCTTTTGATTCCACATGTACGGTGATGCTTTGCTTTCAATTTCAAAGAAACATTTTCAAATTGGTAGAAGTAGTTTATGTCTCTACTACAAGGGTGTAGCATTTCTTTGCTTTGAATGAATGAAAAGTAGATTAAGTGAGAGTGTATGGGATGGGACGTTTGGTAGCAATGCTTTTATTTTATTTCTTTGAGAAAAGAAGAAAGTGATTAGATGGGAGCTAATGTACGATGTAGTGGTTGATTTTGGAAGAAGTTCATTCATTCATATTTGGTTTGCTGAAGATGAGACGGTGATTAGGAGAGAAAAGTTTATTTCCATTTTGTATCATTTAGCAAAGGTATTGTCCCATCATGGTAGGTAGGGTAGGTAGACTTGAGTTTTGGAAGGCAAAGGTAATTGCTTTGGAAGAGGATTTACGTGTGTGGTAGTTGGATTTGAGAGAATAGTTTCATTCAACTTTTTGGAAAGAGGCACGGTAGTTGAATCATGTTTTGGGGGATTATTCAACTTGAATTTTCTTTGGAGAGCCGCTGGAACAAGGGTTCCTTTTATTTCCAATTGCTTTGAATTTGGTGAGCACACGGTATTTCAATTTATTTTGGATGAAAGAGGAGTTGTCACATCATGAGGGTTCTTTTTATTTAGTTTATGGGTGAATGAGATGAACTTTTGCATCCCATTGTTTGAGAAGCTTGGAAAAGCAACGGTGCAGAGGACCTCACGGACAAGAGTTCATTTATGCCTTTTCCAATTTTAATTTCATTTTGGTAGATGCCTACAGCTTACGTTACTTGCTAGGAAAAAATTAGGATGCTTATTTCTTTTGCTTTAGAATATTTTACATTATATGTTTAGTAGTTTTTCATCCACTTAATTTAGTGTTGCATTTTAATGATTTTAATTATGTTTGGTTAAGTTTGGTTTTGTTTATCGGGATTCGCAAACTTTTCACAAACCCCCCTCTGTGTTTGACCTAATTCTCGAACCGCAAAATTTGTCCTTGAAAGATGACCTAGGAGTCATTCCCTAGCTATACTGCATTCCCCAGCAACGGCGCCAAAATTTGATGAGCTGTCGCAACCCATACAAATTTGATTGCATATGAGAAATGCAGTATAACTAGGAAGTGACTCCTAGGTCGTCTCTCAAGGACCAAATGTGGTTCGATAATTAGGTCAGACACGAAATGGGGGGGTTTGGTAAAAAGTTTTTGTGAATAGAAATTAACTAAATTTAAACTGGAAATTAAATACAACCAAACATAATTGAGAACATCGAAATAAATGAACAAAACATGAAGACTGAACAATATCTAAAGCAAGTGGAGAAATTGGAAATGCAAGATAAAGAAATCGAAGAGAACAAG
>NC_028356.1:20428321-20446375 GCF_000741045.1 Vigna radiata var. radiata
CTAAGAGACAAGATACACAACATATTTAAAAAACAAAACAAGAAGAGGAACCAACTAGCCAATTCATCTGAATCTCCCAAGAGACCACACTTATTCCCAAAACAATTCCAAAGCTCCAAAATTCCCTAAGGTTCAGGTAATCATGGTTTTTCAGTTAGGGCTAGTGTATGAGCTTCAAAACAAAGAAATGGGGAAAGATATCGGCTCAAAAGGGGTTACCAATGGATCAAAATAAGGTAGGCTCATTTGGCTAGAGAGGCTCAACAACAAAATTGCCTTTATCACTTCCAAACATGCATATCAATCAAGAAACATCAACAAGAGTCAAGCCAAGGCATATGTGCAAGCAATCAAGAGACATATCACACACAAGAAAGAATATCAAGTGGCACAAATTCTCAAACCGAGTATTTCTGTCACAATCAATCACCCTCTCAAACATCATAATCATCTTTCCAAGCAAAGAAAAGCAAGGATTTCCAAGCAAATCAGAGTATCAACGAAGTGAAGGAAAAACTGACAACCTAAACAAAGTCCAAAAATCAAGAGAAACATGCAAAATTGTACACAAGACACAACAAAAACTACCTAGAAAACAAAAAATTTAACGCAGAAAACATAAACTAAGAAAAAAAAACCAGAGTCTCCCCCAATAGACCACACTTAAACTACACAGTGTCCTCAATGTGTCAAAAGCATAAGATCACAATCATAATAGTCAACAGATCAAGGACAAGGGCAATAAAAGCGGGAAAGGAGGAAAAGGGAAAGAGGAAACTCCCTTGATCATGGTGGCAGTTGCCAATTTTGGACTTTCAGGGAGAGGTCTTCCACCATTGGATTCAACAAGGAAGTCTTGAGGAAGAACTGCTTCATCCTCCAGATTTGATCAAGCAGGGAGATGTCCTGCATAGCTGGATCTAAGAAGCAGTGATTGTTGATGAGCAGGTTCAGCTGGTGCCAACTGGTGTTGAAGCTTTTGTTAATGTTAGCACCCTTGTTCTCCACTGTGGGTGTGTGTTATCAAATGCATGTGTACCTCCTGCAACATGGTTAGTACATTGTGGCTCCACAGAAATAACATGCAAGGGTGTAACACCCAATCTCAGTGTAAGAGCCCGAACCTCAGGTAAACTCTCAGAACATGAATCACTTTCAAATTCAGAAGCAATATCAACTACAAAATTAGATTCATGTTCAGTGCATGGAGAATAAACATTCAGACAAGATGACAAAAGTTGTTTCTCATCATGCAGAGAGTGAAAATCAAAAGCATGCTCATCAATATCATCAACATCAACATACCTATCAACAACATAATCATCAACAACAAAATCAATAATAGGTATGTCTACCTCCACTTCCCTGAAAATTGGTTTTGTGGTGGAAGGTGAAGCTGGTCTACCTATCTCAAAAGTGGTACTCATGTCAGCCTGGTCCTCAAATTCTTCATCAGTCTCCTCAGGTGCAAGACTAGGGACATAGGAGTGTGGGAAAGTAGGTGGCACAACACTAAGCTCATGACTCTGCTCCTCATCTCCTATGTGGATGGCATCAACATCATCTAGAATCTGAACAGCCTGAAATGGTGATTCCTCTAAAACTTGAGACTGTTCCTCAGTGAGTTGAGTGGCCATTTGCCCCATCTGATCAGTCAAACTCTGAAAGGAAGCTCTGGTCTCCTACTGAAACTCCATGTTCACTTGTTGGAACTGAATGTTCAGAATAGTCATCTGCTCCAATAACTCGTTCAATGTAGGCTCAGAAGTAGTGGAAGGATGAGGAGTTGCTTGTGCAGGCTCATGAAACTGCAACTGCCGTGGTTCCTGGACAGGGGATGGCATACAAGCATTCTAGAATGGTGGTTCTTGATATTGATGCTGTGAAGGGCGGAACCTTTCCAAAAATAGTTGCTTAAGATCTTCCCAATTGGTGATGGATCCACGAGGAAGACAAAACCGCCAATACCTTGCCGCTCCATGTAACGAGTATTCAAATGCCCTTAAGAACATGTCCTCATCCAAGACATCTGGAGGTTTCATTGAAGAGCATATGGTGTAGAACTCCTCCAAATGTCTATATGGGCATTCACCTGCAAAACCATGAAACCTAGGTAGCAAATCTATCAGTCCAGTGTTGAAAACACAACGAATATCCTCCTTATCAATTGGAAACGGCTCCCTAGGAGCACTCTCATGAGATGGAGGAGGAATCGTTCTGTTCTCAACATAGAAATCAGCAGAGTATATATGAGAAGCAATATCAGAGTAACAAGCAGGAGGAGAATCATAGACACAAGCAGAATGAGAATTACTCACATAGTCAAAATAGGTAGACATGGGAAAGAATGAGGGAAAGAAGGATGTAATGAAAATATGCAACTAAAGCTACCTAAATGCAACAACACATAACATCACACACAAAACAGAACGACACACTCACAACACAAGACAAAACACAACACACACTAACACAACAAAGACCTAAAACCGAACCGTTGATCCCCGGCAACGGTGCCAAAATTTGATAGGTGTCGCGACCCATACAAATTTGATTGCAATTTAGAAATGCAGTATAATGCTAGGGAATGACCCCTAGGTCGTCTCTCAAGGACCAACTGCGGTTCAGAGTCAAGTCTAACACGAAAAGGGGGGGAGGGGGTTTGAAAAGTGATTTTGTGAATACGAATAACTGAATTACAATGAATGGACATTAAACTCAACTGTGTAAGTTAGAAAACATCAAGGTAAAATAAAGTGCTAAACCCAACATTTCAACAAACAATTATCTAAGCACAATTAAAACTGTTAAAATGCAACACTAAATTAGAGGAATCAAATGCAACTAATCCTACTATGAAAACTAATGCAAAACAAAGAGATAATTAAACATGCTTTTTCATCTATCAATTATGTGACCAATATTCATCTACCAATTGAAATTAAAAGGTGCAAATAGCTTGAGAAACCCCCTTGGGCCGTGAGCTCCTAGCCCACCAAAGTCCAATTTCAATTTTGACTTTTCTTCCTTAAATGAACATGCAAGGTGTGTTGACTTCTTATGCATGTGCTCCATACTTCAAGACAACAAACATATCCCTTCCATATCAACTAACACCGTCCACCACTCCTTGCATGCAACAAAAATTATGGTTCCACACACCAAGACACATAAATCACGTGAACAATGCAAAGGGTTACAAGAGAAATTGCTTCCAAACCAAAGGGAAAAAGGATTCAACCTCAAATGCTACTTCCAATGTGCCAAGTAAGCAAAACCCAAGGAAAACAAACAACAAACACTCCATTCCCTTAGCCATTCTTGGTAAAAACAAGGGTTAAGACAAAGCTTAAAGAGGAAATGTTCCCTTAGTCAAAAGTAGCTCCATGTGTGCTTGGCCAAATCGGGTAAAAAATTAATTACACCTTCTCTCTTCCTTCTCCACTCCATTTTCGTTTTTCTTCAACAACCAAGCTTTCAAATTGTTTCTTCCCATCTCCAAACCGTGAACACACTCCAAGGAACCCAAAGCTCAATTGCAAAATGATTCAAGAACAATAAAACCAAGTTCTACCTTCATAAATCCAACTTCGAAACACACTTTTCTTCAACTTTTTGACCCAAACAAAGCCAAACCCTTATGCTTTCTATGCAATACCGTCCAGCCACCATCATCAAGCACAAAGTCCAGCTCCAAATTTGTTTCCCAACATNAAAAACAAAATGCTAGAAGAAAATGGCTCAAGAATACAATACCCATGCACCAACTTAACCCTTTTTCACTACCAAACTTGACAACAACTCCATTTTCATCCTCCAATCCAAGAAACTCAAGGTAAAAACGAGATTACTGCAGCAAAATGATGATAAAACCGAAATGGACAATGGGTCTCCCTTCAACCAAAGAAACCACCATGAAAAAGCAAAGAAGAAGCTTCAAACTCAAGCATTCAACCTTCAAAACGAAAATCTAAAGAGAGAAATGGTAGAGCTTCATTCNATNAAGCAAGAACAANCATTGTTGCANACAATAGAAGAAGAAAAACGTGATCTTGGTCCATTCAAGCTCAAAAACGAAAATGGCACACCAAAGCTCCAAAGAGAGAGTTCATACATGCAAAGCCAAAGCAAAAGTGTGGAATGAGTGAGTTAGGAGTGTCTCGGCAATTGCCCTAGAAAATGTCGTCCCCCTTCTCAAAATAGGTGGTGTCCACCTCCTAAAAACCTAGAGTTTTGGTGCCAAGTGTCCCACACATTGAGCTTCTACAAAATTTGCCACAAAAGGGCCCAAATGCACTTAATCTAATTAAGGTTTCTAAAAAAAATGAAATTACAACTTTATTAAAATGGAAATGACTAGATGTTGAGTCTTGAATGATCATGCCACCATCCCTAATGCTCCAAATGATGTTTCCCAAAATTTCCCTGCAACCAAAATACACTTAATCAGCTCAGAAACCCCAAATTAGCACAATTACGAATTTCCGACCAAATTAAGCAGAATTCGGAAAACGGGGAAATAACAGACAATTAAACACAATTCCCTGGTTTATTTAAGTGCAATAAACTAAATATAGTTCAAGAAATAATCACTCATCATGGCAGCACACCAGAATGATGTCGTTCTATTAAGACGCAGGCCCAATAGCACAACATAGTAGTGGCCCATTCTTCTAGTGCAGTAGCAAACTTAAATTCAACAGTGCAGTCCTTTGTGGTTCAGCCCAAAGCTTGATTCTTCAGATAAACACCAATTTAAGGTAGTGGCCAAATTTCAAGTGTGACAACGGCGACCCAATCCAATGTTTTTCTTCAAATAGCCAAATCCAGTGGCCTAAGATGTGTTTCCAGCATTAGATTCAGCCCCAATTAAAAGGCATCTGTAGCCCAAAAATACATGGCCCAATCAACAAATTTCAGCCCAATTATTAATGCTTATTCTGCAGCAAAGAGAAAAAAAATCAATTCATAATTAAAGAAAAGAAAATTTTAGCAATTAAAAGAAAGAATTTTTATCTAAAATTTTTCTTAAAAAATATTAATTTTCTAATTATTGACAAAAACTAAAAATTGCAACTAATAACCTAATTTTAACTAAAATTATACAAAACTAAGGAATTTAAAGAAAAACCTAAAACTAACCTAATTCTAGACAATTAGAAACAAAAATACACTAACAAGGACTTCTATACACAAAGAAAGATGCAAAATTAGTGTTATCAAGGGTGCTAATACCTTGCCTATGCATAACCGACTCCTGAACTCAAAAATTTGATTTCGTAGACCAAACCCAAATGTGGCAAGGGCCTTTGATAGCTAGATGGCATCACCAAACGGCGTCACCAAAAACTTAATAACTACCTCTAACCACCCCTAATTTATCGTAAACTGCCCCACGAATTTTAATTGTCATGAAATTCATCCCAGTTCCAAACTTTGATACAATATAATTTCTCCAAACTTTTAAAATAAATAAATACAATTATTTTAACCTAAGGGCATTACCTTTTTTGACGTGTCAAACAACTTTTTAAATCGACTTTTAAACTGTTTATACCATTTAACAAAAATGTCGTTTAACACATAAAATAAATTTAATGTTATTGAGTTAAAAGAATTATATTTATTCTATTTTTAAAGTTTGAGACTTAAACTGTATCAAAGTTTGAGACAAAGAAAAATTATAATTTTTTGTCCAAGTTTAAAAACTAATAACTTATTTAATTCTTAAAATAACTCTAATTAAAACAAGGACATCGATCCCTTCACACACCTTATGGCTCTAAGAAAGGTTGTAATAAGCTTTATGAAATTCTATTTGTTTGAAATCTTGTAATAAATAGTGCAGTGCATCATCTGGTTTAAGCATTGATAAATATCCTGAAAAAAAATTGCATGTAATAAAACAAAATTTGTTATCTAACTCATTTCCAAAAACCTAGACATACATAACAACCATTAACAACTTTCCATAGTCATTATTCTTGGCTTCTTAATTCAAGGTAAAAGGTCTTTTTACGATAAGTAGTTTTTTTAAATTATTTATAAGGTTTCAATTATCTTGGTTGTGTGCTTGGATAATCAATGTTTATCCACCATTGTCTGTATCTCATAAGCATATATGGTATCTTATCTTAATGTAGTCTACAATTTTCTCCATGCCTTGTGGAACCACACAATTTTCTACTAAAAACAACAAATTATAATAGAGATTATGTTCAACACCAATTCCTTTATCATAAATTTGAATAAACAACACAACACAATGAAAAAGAGAAGGTGAGGGCATAAATTTATACTTGATCACCAATTGGAATGTCATATCTTGTTGAAGTTATTTCTACAAAACCTATTATTGGATGATTTGCTCCAAGAGAATAGGCAGAAAAGGTGCACTCTTTGGCATAGAGGGTTGCATAATGATTGATGCCAATTGTTTCAATTTTGAGGTCAAGGTTATCGGTTCACTGAGTCCTAAATATTTGAGCGTTCGTCTTCGTCGCCGTTAATCTCAGAATCTTGTTTAGTTAAGCTAGGAGGTTACTTGTAGAAGGTACTTTGATACCAAAGTTAGTAAAGATTTAGTAGTTGTAGCGATTAATGCGTATAAAATGTCATCACCTACCCCTTCACCTCAAACTTGTACTTATAAATTTCATAATGGACTTCGGATTATTGATGGTCTAATTGTGACCCCATTGGTACTAATCATGTTTTTTCATAAGTTAATCAAAATTAAATATAAATTTCTCGAAAGACGATCATTCAACCTACAAATTGCAACTGTCTGATGTCGAGATAGTCATTAAAGTCATGTTTACAGGGTGGTTGATGGTATGACCATTTGATCCTAAGTTGACCAGGCGGTCATACGATACACTAATGAATTTTATGCTTCGTTAGGAGAGAACACTAACAACTTACTCCCAAGGATAAAGAGCATCTTAGTAAGCTACTTTCCAAACACCAAAGGATATAATTCCTTTTTTATCATAAAAGAAAAGGAAAAAAGTCTTTCAAAAAATGCAAACAAAGGGTTGTGTACTGCTAATTATTTTCATTACTTAAACCACAAGCATTCAACTATAGTCACTTATTAAAACATTAGTTCTTAACAACTTACCAGGTTATATGCTAAAAGCTAAGGCCCTTGTCACATTTTATCTATCACATTTTTCATCTCTAAGTGGCTCGTACATTTCAATGATTCAATAATGTCAATGTTTCTACCTTGATTTTTCTAGATTAGCATGAATTTTTTACTAGTTAAACTCTCATATTATGCTTTAAATGATGGTTTACAACATTTTTGTTTCCTAAAAGTGCTTGCGGTATAACTCTACAACCTTGGCATGTGACAGTAACATTTTATGCATGAGAATAAGTATCACAACATCAGAGTTACCAACTGAACAATTTCCAAAAGGTGGAGAACAATGACCAGGGGCAATTTTCCTTTCATAAATCCATAGTTTGCAATCAGTGTTGGCTCATTGATTGTAATCCAATGTCTCCAAAGCTCTTAAAACACATTTAAGCAAAATGAACAAAATCTCTCCTACAACAAAGAAAGTACATAGTTATAAGAGGCTCATTATTCTCCTGTCTCAAAATTTTGGACTGTATATGATTATGTAGGAGGGTTTATCAGTTTACAAGACAATGCATTGAATAAATGATAAACTTTCAAGCTCTTTAGCATTACATATTAGAAGTAAACTAAGAAAGAAGACAATAGTAGATTTACTGTATTAAGGGATAGATCCAACCACCATATCTTTCATCCAATTCTTGTGGCAAGTCTTGATGATGAATTATCACAAATGGCTCATTCCATAGATTAAGTTCACCATGTTCAAATTTATGCGCAGGTTAGGATAATCTCACACTATTATAGTGGGGAATTCAAGTGTAGGTCCAAGTCCCACATTAGATAGAAACGAGAAAGTGAAACAACATATAAAAGTAAAAACACATTAATTCATTGTCTTAAGATTTTGGATAGAGAGTGAAACCTCCTCCTTTATAGACCTCACAAGTGGAACCAACGACCTAATAAGAAATTATTACTAGCACTTCTAGTTTTAACCATTTAGGTTGAATGTGAAATTACTCCTAACCCATAAACAATAATTTTTTATTATCATTTTACCCTTTTTCTTAGCTCTTATAGTTATTAATTATTTCTAATTATGTTGATTGATAATTTTAAATTTTTAAAGATAAAAATATTGTTAAATAATGTTTGAATAATTTGCATATTTAATTTATTTATTTGTTCATGTTATCACTTTAATTTTTAACTATCATATTATTATAATATTGTTTAGTGAAATAAGCAAATATTATAAATAGAATAATTAAATCAATACATTTGTTTCTATTGTAATAAATTTAAAAAAAATAAATTAAAAGAATGAAGTATCTTTAAGGAAGTCAATCCACCTAATCTACCAATGTTAGTGGATTAAATTAAGTTACAAAAATTCTTTAAAAAAAAAGAAGAAGAAAAGTCAAATTGAGTTGACTATTTTTTAGTTTAATCCATCGAGTAACTTATTTTTAACACTCGTAGCTTTAGTTATTACTTTTAGAAGAGTTATTTCATAGGTAAGGATTAAATACTTTCAATCTAAAGACAAAAGAAATGATGCCCTTTGAAATATGAAGAAACAAGTTGGTATTGATATTGGCATTTCACTTATAAGCAGGAGATTGTCTATAATTTTATTGTAAAACATTATCCCTTGTAGGTTTATGTTCCCGTATCTCCCTTTGTTATATCTCATGAAGATCAAACTAAGTAGAAAATCTGAAAGATAAGATTATGGGAACTAATATGAGAGTATATCAAATGGTTACTTGCTAAAATCCTCGCCCATGAAATAAAAAATCGATATACATTTACTCCAAGAGACGAAATCAACTCATTGTCTTCCTATGGAATGTTAAGGACATAATTAAGTGAGTCAATAATTCCAATAAATCATACTATATAAAAAGATGACATTTACCAAATAGTGATGATAATGATCGTACACAATGTCACTGTTGTCATCATTGTTTATCTTACTTGAAAATAGATCAAATTCCACAATGATTATTCATTATATAGGTGAATGCACTAGAACCATTCTAGACTAAAACGAGATCATCAATTTTCCATAATTTATTTACATGGTGTATGGCTAAAAACATCTGAGTTGCTTAAACCTTTACCATCTTCACAAGTTACTCCTTCAACCTCTTATTGCACAAAGATTTTTGTTTAAGAAGTGAATTTTAAATTGAAGTTAACTCTTCAAAACCGATTTGTAAAGTGAGGTTTGCATCCTCATATATTCTAAATTGACTTTATCTGTAGTTGATATAAGACTTCCAATATACTTCCTCACACTGAGATATATATATTTTTTGTGTGAGACTAAACATTAATGGGTGCTTAGATAACAACCTGATATCAGATGGAACATTATGTCCAACAAAGAACAAATTTGGTTAAGATTGTTAGCAATTTGGGTCACTCGTATATATATAAGTAATCATTAAATGTGTTAGGGCCATTATATTATATTAGCCAATTTTATAAAGTGATCTAATTGAGATAAATATTTGTCATGAAAGGTATATTGTGTAGAGACCAACAATAATTATAATTTGTTGAAGGGGCCAAATTGTAATTATTGAAACTAAAGAATATTAACCGCCAGAGGTTATTTAAGGGGTCATGGTCCCCATCTGTGAGCACAACGATTCATTCCTGTTTCTTTCTCTTTATCCCCATCAGAAGAGAAAATCTAGAGGGAACTAAAGGTGTTCTACAGAGGGAAGATCATAGACTACTAATTCAAGTTGATCAGAAGAATAAATTCAGGTTCATTAATCATTCATTCCCAATGTCTTCAGGTACGCTTCCGCTTCATTATTATAGAAATATTGGGAACTGTTTTGATTGAAGAATTTAATGCATGTAGTTTATCGCTCTTTATTGTGAATCTCTGGATCATAAATTCTAACAATTGGTATCAGATCATGTTAGTAATTTAATTTAATGAGATATTATGATTATAAATTTTGAGGTTTTCATTTAATTGTTTATTCTCGGCATTAAATTCTTGAATGCTATTTTTTTTATTGATATGGATTATGATCGAGGAATTCCAAAATACGAAATCATTTAGCATTAATTACCTCATTAAGTATCATAATTGTATACTGATCTGGTTTTTCTAATTCGAAAAACCCTAATTTTAAATTAGGAAAATTCCCTGCTATGAACCCTAAATTGGAAATTCCCAATTTGAAACCCTAATGCCTGTGAACCCATTTTGGGAAAATCCTTAATCAGTTTCTGTTCCCAATCTGTTTCGTCTGTGTTTCAATTGGAATTTCACTTTGTTTTGTCACGAAGGAGAGATAGTTTTAGAACCTGGGTTTCTAGAGTTCTCGTTCTTCTTTTTCTGTTTCTGCGTCGTGCCATAGAGGAACAACTTTATCTGCCTTCGTGGTGTGGTCTGGTTCGTTGCCGACGAACAACAGAGGAATTCGTAGTGATGGCTCGTTCGCGCAACAGTTGTGACTTGCGACTTCTTTGGGGGTGATTTGCGCTACTCGTCACGCGAAAACGTCGTGGTGGTCACAGCAAGGGTCGTTCGTGACTGACGGCGAGATGTAGTTCTCGCGCTTCTGGTTCGCTGCGGTGGTGCGGTCATGGTGGCTTTCACTCTGTTGTATAGATTTTCTGTAGGTTAAAGTTTTTCACTCGCGGCGGGATCTGCGGTGGTCACGGTGAAGTGAAGGACTCGCAGCACGACTCCTTCTTCTTTCCTCGATCCGGTTGTGTTCGCAGGTTTGCATTGTTGGTCATGGGGTTTTCTGACGTTTTCTGACGGTGGTTCGATCGGCGGCTGACGGTGCGGCCGACGACAAGGTTCAACCCTTGAACGACTGACGGCTAGGGTTTCTTCTGGCTTGAGGGCAGTGATCCAGGCCCAATCTGGGACAAGCCCAATATGGGAACAATAAGGCACAATCTGGGCTGGGAAGGTCCAGTAAGCAGATCCAATTTTGGGAATTTTTTTTGCACTGGATATGGATCAGATCAGTTTTTTTGGATTTTATAATTTAAAAAAAAAATATGGTATCGGCCCAAATCTTGTGCAGATTGCTGATCCAATTTTGGATCATTAGATTTGGATTAAAATTCTAAAATAAAGTAATATTAATAATTAATTATGTATAAATAATTATAAAATTAATTATTAATTAAGGATAAATAAAAGTAAAATTAATAATTAATTAGGAATAAATAAAATTCAATTTTGGTCTTGTTTATAATTTTTTTAAATGAGCTATTGATAATTAAGATATCACCAAAGTGAGTCTTTATTATCTGGAGTAGTTTATAGAAAAATTATAAATGTTCGTGTTTATGCATATCCATGCGAGTATTGGTCGGCCCAAAGGAAGATTAATATTTGGCCGGATTGTATACGCACCTGTGGTGGTAACATGTGATAATTATAAGGTATTTTACGTGTCAATAATAAAATCAATCCAAAGATAGGNTTGTTATTGGACATGTTCTTATTATCAGTGTTGATCATTACANCAAGATACCTCTAGNAGTTAATATTACTGTCCAAAGACTTGATATTGATGGGGCATTGGGTGTCTTGAGATGGGATAGATCATTATTTGAATATATTTATATAATTATTGATTTTACNATGTGANCTTAATTCTTTTGTTTCTCTTGTATAAAATACAGTTACCATAGCTTCTATATCTGCCAACTTAAATTCGGTTTTGGTCCTCAACGGTACAAATTTTAAGGATTGGAAAGAAAACATAGAGATAATTCTTGGCTGCATGGATCTTGACCTTGCATTAAGGATTGAGAAACCGCTTTCTCTTAAGGACTCAAGCACCTCTGACGAGAGGAGAGAATATGAGAAGTGGGATCGCTCAAATCGCATGTATTTAATGGTCATTAAGCGCGGCATTCCAGAAGTCTATAGAGGTACGGTATCTGAAGAAATTACAAGTGCTAAAGATTTCCTTGCTGAGATTGAAAAGCGCTTTCTGAAAAGCGAAAAGGCGGAAGCAAGTGCACTTCTTCAAAGCTTGACTTCCATGAGGTATCAAGGCAATGGAAATGTCAGAGAGTACATTATGGAAATGTCAAATATTGCTTCAAAACTTAAGGCGCTGAAACTTGAGTTGCAAGAAGACTTGCTTGTACATTTTATTTTAAACTCTCTTCCTATACAGTTTGGACAGTTTAAGATTTCTTATAACTGTCAGAAGGAGAAATGGTCTCTTAACGAGCTCATTTCATATTGTGTTCAAGAAGAGGAGAGGTTGAAGCAAGAAAGGACCGAAAGTGCTCACTTAACCAGTACCTCTAATGACAAGGGCAAAAGAAAGAAAACTGAGAATCCTAATGATGACGTTTCTAAAGGTCCATTACAAAAGAAACAGAAAAAATTTAATAAATGTTTCTTTTGTAATAAAGTTGGACACATGAAGAAGGAATGCACAAAATATCATGCTTGGCGTGCAAAGAAAGGATTGCCTAAGTTATCAGAAGACAATTGATTCTGAAAGACGAATCTATTTAGAGATGTCAAGTTTATAGTGATGGAAGTGAAGAATGTTTTAGATTATTATTTTGTAATGGTTTTCTAATTTTGGATTTGAAAGACATATTGTACCGTCATTTAGGATAAATTTGATTTCATTTATTTATTTGAACAAACCTTGTTATTTATGTTACTTTTGGAAATAATGAATTCAAATTTTGTTTATTTCAAGTTTTGTTGAAACCAATTCACTTTTGGCAAATAATAATCAATATATTCTTCATACAGTGACTTCCTATTATGAATCCTTAAATATGGAATTACATGATATTAAGTATAATTTTTTGAGGATATTGAGTTTGGGGGGAAGATTAAAGTTTAGAGAAAGAATCGTTAAAAAGTTATCTGATTCATAAAGTTCAAAACCTCTAGTAAGTTAAGAACCTCTATAAGAAATTAATGCCCAAAAGGAGACAAAGGGGGATTCTCTAGTAAATTAAGAACCTCTAGTAAGTTCACAAAGGGGGATTCTCTAGTTTCTAAGGGAGACAAGTTTAGTCTCAATTAATGCCCAAAAGGAAATTAAGAAATTCAGGAAAGAAATTTAGGAAATGCAGAAGATTCACTATGTTTCAGCGGTAAGGAGTCTCTAATGTATGTCCAAGTATGTATGCATTTGGATATAGCATACACTGTTAAGGTTCTAGGCAGATATTTAAGTTATTCATGAATGGATCTTTGGGTAGCAGCCAATAAAGTTATGAATTTTTTCAAGAGAACAAAAGTTTATAAGCTCACGTATAGAAGGTCAGACCAGTAAGAGATCATCAAGTATTCTGACAATTTTGTAGGATGCCAAGATAGTTTAAGATCCACTTCAGGTTACATTTTAATGCTAGCTGGTGGCATAGTTTCTTGGCCTATTACCAAGCAAACTCTTATGGTTTTATCCACTACGAGTGCATAATTTGTAACAACTTATTAGGCATCAAATCAAGGTATATGGTTGATTTATGTCACAGGGCTGCGTATTTTGAAAGGAATTGAAAGACCAATCAGGTTATACTTTGACATCAAATCAGTTCTTAAAGGAAGAGTACAAAGTGGATGGTTTTCCATAGAACACTTAGTGACAAACTTCTTGATTATATATCCTCTTAATAAGGCAATTACACCCAAGGTCTTTCATGAGCATATTGCTTGTATTGGTGTTTTACAGTTTGAGGAATCTTTGGTTCAGTGGGAGTTAGTCATCTTTGTGTGTTTATGTTCTATGTTTTGGTTTTCATGTATGCATACATTTTGGTTTATTATTCAGATATTACACTTTGTACACTAAGGTTATTGTATTGATCTCATTGAGATAAAGTAAGGACCAGTTGAAAATAGACGTGTACAGATCACATTCACGTAACTTTTCATGTTACACATTTCATGATGTATCCATGTCTTTTGATTCTGTCAGCATTAGTGATCATTGTTAGTTTGGTTGCAATTATTGCAATTAAAACTGTTTTGGTTCTCCATGCGAATATAATCAATGGACGGGACTTTGGGATATACTCAAGGTATATAATGGCAATTTTGAGCTCATAAAGTCTGACACATTTGTAAGGATTTATATGGATATATATATTTGTGACCAGTGGGAGATTGTTAGCAATTTGGGTCACTNGTATATATATAAGTAATNATTAAATGTGTTAGGGCCATTATATTATANTAGCCAATTTTATAAAGTGATCTAATTNAGATAAATATGGCTAAGGGTATATTTGTCATGAAAGGTATATTGTGTAGAGACCAACAATAATTATAATTTGTTGAAGGGGCCAAATTGTAATTATTGAAACTAAAGAATATTAACCGCCAGAGGTTATTTAAAGGGTCATGGTCCCATCTGTGAGCACAACAATTCATTCCTGTTTCTTTCTCTTTATCCCCATCAGAAGAGAAAATCTAGAGGGAACTAAAGGTGTTCTACAGAGGGAAGATCATAGACTACTAATTCAAGTTGATCAGAAGAAAAAATTCAGGTTCATTAATCATTCATTCCCAATGTCTTCAGGTACGCTTCCGCTCCATTATTATAGAAATATTGGGAACTGTTTTGATTGAAGAATTTAATGCATGTAGTTTATCGCTCTTTATTGTGAATCTCTGGATCATAAATTCTAACAAAGATGGATTCTAAACCATGACTTTGATACCATATTAAAAATTAAACTTATCTCTAGTCAACTTCCAACAATTTTAAAATCCAATGTACATCTTTCTATGTCTCATAGTTGTTGATAACTTCTTTTAAATATTCATTTTTTTGTGTCTCATAGTTATTTAAGTATCGGAGAAAATTTGAAGGGCATACTTGATACAAGGAAGTACTTATTCCAAAGATGAATGCTTCTGGGAACCGATATCTATTGATTTCACGTTCAATTTGATGTGAACTTTGGACATGAAAATGGAGAAAGCAGAGCAATATCATCACAACACTTGTCTTCATAGGATATTTTGACATATATTTTTAACAATATTTTAACTTCGCCACATGTCAAGTGGTAATTGGTCCACATGGCCGAAATTAAAAGAAAATAAAATTGACATGGAAAGTCCAAAATTAGGGATTTCATGTTCGCGTTTTCTCTTTTTTTGTTTAGAAATTTCATTTGGAAGTTGTGAGAGGGCTGTGTAAATTCAACCACCGTTGCTACAACCACGGGAGTTTGCAACCACCTATTTTGTTGTCATTCGTTTCACATTTCGTTGGTTTAGAAGCACCATTGAAGGATCTTACCACCATTGACATGGGTTTTTGAGGTTGTCGCCGTTCATTTTGGAGTTCACAACCATTTGCGGTTGTCGCCGTTCGTTTCGCCTTGCGTTGGTTTCAAACCACCATTGAAGCACCATCGAAGCATTGAAGCACTGTTGACGTGGGTTTTTGCGGTCGTCGTTCGTTTCGGCTTGCGTTGGTTTCAAAGCACCATTTAAACACTATTGAAGCATTAAAGCACCAATGTTGTTGTTGAGGTTTCGATTTTGCTTTGTTCTTCTTGTTCGGTTATTTGGATTTTTTCAATTTTTTCATTTTTTTTATCATTTTGGGGTTGTTGTTAAGTCTGTTTTTTTGGCTCTTTTTCTAATTTTTGGACTCCTTATTTTGTGTATTGTAGGTACTCTTGCAATGGAGAAAAGAAGTTAACAGAGTGAACTTTATCATGACAGGAAGAAGGTATGTGGGGTTATACTATATTTGCAAATAGTTTGGGTTATTTTTGATTTTAAATAGAAACAATACTTTTTTATGCAATTAACTTTTAGACACTCTTACAACATCAAGCTTATGATGTTTGGTCAAAAGGATGAAATAATGTGAAAAGTTCTAATTTTGCAGTTCCATAATTCAACAAAGTTTGGACAAAGATTTAAGGAATTTTGTACCCAATATGGGTTGAAGGAAGGAGATGTTCTTATATTCGAGGTCGAGAATAATGACACTTATATTACAGTTGAAGTAAACATTAATGAATGTTGTTGAGACAATATTAGTGTGAACCATAAACTTCATCATCATTTTATGTTAATGTCCTTAAATCTTTAAATTTTAATAAAAGTTATTTCATGACTTTTTCCTCTCAGTTTCCTATCTTCAAATATTTCTTTTAATATTAATAGTAATATAAGTGCTGACCCGACCCATCACAGGTTGACCACTTAATGAGCCAACCCAACCCAACTCATTTATTAGCGAGTCGAAAAAATTTGAACCCGGTCCGGTCGACCACGGGTTGGTGGGTTAACCGGGTTGGCTCACTGACTCACTTAATTACAACTATTTTTTAAATAAAAAAATACAATTTTTTTGTAATTCAAATTTAATTAATTTCACTCTAAAATGATGTCAAACTCTAGAGATAATTCAAAATAAAAAAAATTAACATACAACTCAAATGTAATCCAAAAGCAAACCCAAAGAGCAGATAAATAAGCTTATAATATTGATAATTTTTGTGTCATTTATCCATTTATAAAATTAGAGTCTTGAATGGATAAATTTATAATATTTTTCTCTCTTAAAACATTTTTTTCTTTATTTTCATCTACGATACAATAAAAAAGGTTAACTAATAATATTGAAATACAAAATAACAAATAATTAAATTAAACTAGGTGGGTTGGTAAGTCAACTCATCTCACCACGGGTTCAACCCGGTGAGCCGGATTCTAAGTGAGTTGGATTGAAAATTGATCGTATAAAAGAAATTCATTTTTTTCAAACCCAACTCAGTTCAAACCCGTAGACCAGATTGACTTGCGAGTTCTAATCCATTTTAATTAAGTAATATTAATGGACCTAATAAAAAAATGTTTCGATTTTAAAAACACATCATAATCTATAATATTAATTATAATGTTAATTTAATTATAATGTTAATTACTTCTTGACACGTAACAAAGTTAAAATATTATTAAAAAGATAAAATATAATTATCCAATGATTAAATTGATGCAACAAAATCCTTTCAAAGCTTATAAAGGGAAGACTTGGTCTTGGATGTTTTACCCTTCACCTTCAAATCTTTCATACTGCACCTGCAATTTTTCACAGAATACCCATATTACTCCTTAATTAAAAACCTTTAATTATTTAAAACAATGAAATTATTTTGTGAAAGATTCTTCTTTTAAAAACAGTTTCGTTAGTGTGTAGTTATTATCTCATTTTTCTCCATTATCTATTCTCCCTCACTTTTCTCTTCCTCTCTTCCTCTCCTTTGTTCATAGCACACAAGCACACAACACTACTTCTTGGTTTGGTTTCTGTACTGGGGGACCCGGAAGGACTGAACGGTTCACATAGAAAGTATAGCCATCCCACATCTGTGACAGATATTTGATGATGTACCGAGAAGTCCGGGAAAACCGGGTGGATCACATTATCAACACTGCGTCAATCACAATACTGAAACTAAAGGATAAAGGAACTATATCGGACTGTCAACGGGCCAGCTATCCGATAACTTTGAACACAAGGCGTACAACTTGCGTGGACGGTCGAGAACCTGACCTCAATGATTAAAGTAAACCATGATTATTAACAATGGGCTGTGATTGGGCCATGATTAAGAGATTGCTAATCACGGGCCCATCACAAAAAACTATAAATACAGGTCAAAGGTAAGAGGTAAGGGGTTCTTTTCTCTGCATTTATTGTGCATTCATTGCTGCCCTAAACTGACTTGAGCGTCGGAGTATCATTAGCAGGTACCCGACCGGATGGATCTTGTGTACGAAGGTGGATTGAAGATCGTGACCGGACGATATTCGTGAAGACAGAAGAATTAGACGATAGGGAAGACAAATTGTGTAGGTGATGAATCGATATTTTATTGATTTCACTTAGTTTATTGTGCTAGAATTAATCAGGGAATTGTGCTTAATTGTCTGGTATTTTCCCGTTTTTCCT
>NC_028356.1:20446605-20454533 GCF_000741045.1 Vigna radiata var. radiata
ATTTTAAATTTTAGTTGTATTGTAATTTTAATTGCTTAAACTTTATGGACAAACTTTTACATTGTGGGCCAATTTTTGGAATATGTTGTTGGGCCCAATATTGTAGGACACTAGACCTAGGGTTCCCTTTTATTTTAGGGTGGACCCCACCCTTATTTGGAGTGATACATGGCCTTTGCAAAGGGGGCAGCCGTCATATTTTTTGGTAACAATTCAGCTGGAACATTTTTTGAGGTGGTGCTGCAACGTTTTTGGGTACTCTCTCGGCATTGAAGAGAATTGGCTGAATGAGATGCTCCATATTTTATTTCATGTTGCTGAATAATACTCTTTGCTTTTCCATTTGGTTTAATGCACTTGGTTAAAGTTTCAATCCAAGTCACGTGCAGCAGGTTTTTAATCCCTTTCTTTGCTTTGCTTGATCCAACAATGCCGTCACATCATTCTGCACCATGGGAGCTAAAAAGGATTTAGTTTTTTATTTTATTTTATTTTATTTTTGGTCATGCTTAAGTGTTGATCATCACGGTGGCAGCAGGATTTTATGGAAAAACCCATTCTCACCTTCGTTTTGTTGTTGCCCTTTTCATTAGGTTTTGAGTTTTTTTTTTCTTTATTGAAGCTTTAATCCAATGTATGAGAGAAGTCTCTTTCTTTCTTTAGGAGTTTTTTTTAGAATGCTTGAAGCGGTAATAGATAGAAAGGAAATAGTGAAACGGTGCTGGATGTTGGTGAGAGGAGGCGCTTATTCCCAATTGGCTTATACACATGTGACCTTTTTACTTGCACACGTTAATTTGAATTGGATGCTACAACAATTTCAATTGGATGCATTTAGTGCAGAAATGGTGATTCATTTAGTGCAGGTTGTGATTTCCGTTTTGTTAGCTAGTAGCATTGATTTATCCTTAGGCATAAGCGGTGATTGATGGGAAGAAAGGATGTCACGGTGTGGCTTGGAGGAAGCAGCACAATGTTTTTAATTCTTGGGAGGAGCACCCACGCTGCCACATCTGATTAATTGTTACTATTTTAATATGGTTCATCATTTTATATTTAATGTTTCATTTCCAAGCATTTTACTTTTAGTTCAAGCGTTACATTTTAATGGCTTTAACTGTGTTTAGATATTTGTTTAGTCTAGTATTTGGTTTAGCATTTTCACTCTCTGGACTCGATTTTAAAAAAATAACTGCAACCATACCAGAGGTCCAAATGCTACGTTTTATATATCACATGAAAGATAATTGAGTCTAATTTCCAGGAAAAAAAACCTCATCTCATTTATAGCTCTGTAGAAAAAGTTATGGGTAAAACATTGAGCAAAGGTCAGAGCTGTCCAGTTCCAGCGTGAATTTTCGTATTTACCGTAGCAGTTTCGTTTTTACTGTTTTAATTTCATTTTCATGCATGGTGAAATGTGTTGTTGCATTTAATTGAATTTAATTACGTTTTTACATCTGCGTTTTAATTTAATTTCATTTTAATTTTTCCGCATTTGCCACACAAACCTTTCACAACCCCCCCCACTTCGTGTTAGACTCGATTCTGAACCGCAAAATTGGTCCTTGAGAAACGACCTAGGAGTCACTTCCTAGCTATACTGCACTTTAAAATGCACATCAAATTTGATTGGGCGGCGACACCCATCAAATTTTGGCACCATTGCCGGGGACCAACGGTTCGGTTTTAGGTCTTTTGTTGTGTTAGAGTGTGTTGTCTTATCTTGTGTTATGAGTGTGATGTTTTGTTTTGTGTGTTCTTCATTGTGTGTTGCATTTAGATAGCCTTAGTTGCATATTTTCATTGCATTCTTCTTTCCCCTTTCTTTCCCATGTCTACCTATTTTGGTGATGTGAGTAATGCTTATTCTGCCTGTGTCTATGACTCTACTTCTGCATTTGACTCTGATATTGCTTGTGATGTATACTCTGCTGATTTCTATGTTGAGAACAGAACGGTTCCTCCTCCATCTCATGAGAGTGCTCCTAGAGAGCCGTTTCCACTTGATAGGGAGGATATTCGTTGTGTTTTCAACACTGGTCTGATACATTTGCTGCCTAGGTTTCATGGTTTTGCAGGTGAATGCCCACGTAGACACTTGGAGGAGTTCTACACATTATGCTCTTTAATGAAACCTCCAGATGTCCCGGATGAAGACATGTTCTTAAGGGCATTTGAGTACTCATTACATGGAGCGGCAAGGGATTGGTGTTGCTGTCTTATTCCGGGATCTGTCACCAGTTGGGAAGATCTTGAGCATCAGTTTCTTGACAAATTCTCCCCTGTATGGTATGGTTATAGCGACGATCCTGGGTGGACGAATCCTAACTTGGGATGGTATGGTACTTCAGAGCATCAATATCTGGAACCATCGTTCCAGACTCCTTGTATGCCTTCTCCACCTGTTCAAGAACCACAACAGTCGCAGTTTCATGAGCCGACCCATTCTTTATCAGCTGTTGGCAGGAAATTGGAAAGCAAGCTTGATTATCATGAGAGTTTGGTGAAACAACTGGCATCCAACCGGAGACTAGCACCTCCATCTGCATCTGTTGCACGGCGGTGTGCTATATGTTCTTCCAGTGACCACTATATGGATGTCTGCCCTTCTTTGCACCACTCTGTTGCTCTTGATACGCCTCAAGCTTATGCTCCAAACATATACAACAAGCAGCCACAACAGAAAAATCAGAGGAAACAGGAACAGCAAGAGGCATCTGCCCGACCACCTTCCAAATCTTCTACTTCTTCTGAGCCAACATTGAATGAGTTGTGGGGGCAGATATCCAAGCAGGCCATTGAGGAACAGTCTCGTGTTTTAGAGGGACCTCCAATTCAGACTGTTCAGATTACTGATGATGTTGATGCCATCCACATAGGAGATGGGGAGCAGAGTCATGAGTCTGCTATTGCGCCATCTACTTTCCCACCTTCCTATGTCCCTACTGTTGCACCTGAGGAGACTGATGAAGAATTGGAGGAACAGGCAGATATGAGAAACACCTTTGAGATAGGTAGACCACTGTCGTCTTCCACCACTTTAACCACATCCAGGGAAGTGAAGGTAAGCATACCTAAGATTGATTTTGTTGTTGATGATCATTTTGTTGATACGTATGTTATTGATGATTGTATTGTTGATGAGCATGATTTTCATTCCTCCTCTTTGCATGATGAGAACCACTTTGTGTTATCACATCTGAATGTTTGTTCTCCATGCACTGAACATGAATCTGAACCTGTGATTGATATTGTTTCTATTTCTGAAATTGATTCATGTTCTGAGGGTATATTTGAGGTTCATACTGTTACACTGGGATTGGGTGTTATACCCCTGCATGTTATTTTTGTGGAACCATATTGCACTAACCATGTTGCAGGAGGTACATATGAATTTTACCAACACACACCCATGGTGGAAGACAAAGGTGCCGACAGTTTGAAGATTAATAGGCACCAGCTGAACCTGCTCATCAACAATCACTGCTTCTTAGATCCAGCTATGGAGGACATCTCCCTGCTTGATCAAATATGGAGGATGAAGCAGTTCTTCCTCAACACCTCCTTGCTGAATCCGGTGGTGGAAGAGATCTCCCTGAAAGTCCAAAATTGGCAATTGCCACCATGATCAGGGGAGTTTTCTTCTTTCCCTTCTTCCCCTTTTCCCACTTGAATTGCACTTGTCCTTGATCTGTTGACTATTTTAATTACTGATCTTATGCTTGTGACACATTGAGGACACTGTGTAGTTTAAGTGTGGTCTATTGGGGGAGAATTCTATTTTCTTTGTCAGTTTTTGTTTTTCTGCGTTAAATTTTTCGTTTTCTAGGTAGTTTTTGTTGTGTCTTTTGTACAGTTTTGCATGTTTTTCTTGATTTCTGGACTTGGTTTAGGTTGTAGACTTGTCTTTCACTCCATTGATACTCTGATTTGTTTAAAATCCTTGCTTTTCTCTGCTTGGAAGATGATTATGATGTTTGAGAGGTTGAATTGTTTGTGACAGAAGTACCCTGTGTGAGAATTTGAGCCATTTGATATTCTTTCTTGTGTGTGATATGTCTCTTGATTGCTTGCACATATGCCTTGGCTTGACTCTTGTTGATAATTCTTGATTGATATGAATGTTTGGAAGTGATAAAGGCAGTTTTGTTGTTGAGCCTCTCTAGCCAAATGAGCCTATCCTGTTTTGATCATTTGACAGCCCCTTTGAACCTTTACTTTCCCCATTTCTTTGTTGTGAAGCTTATACACTAGCCCTAAGTGAAAAACCATGATTACCTTAACCTTAGGGAATTTTGGAGCTTTGGAAGTGTTTTGGGAATAAGTGTGGTCTCTTGGGATATTCTGATGAATTGGCTAGTCGGTTCCTCTTCTTGTTTTGTTTTGTAAATATGTTGTGTATCTTGTCTCTTAGAGTTGTGTTCTGAAAAGAGAGAAAAGAAAAGAGACAAGATGAAAAAAAAAACACAAAAAAATAGAGAAAAATGAAAAAAAAATTGTGAATAATGGAGTCAAGAAGAGGATTGAATTAGAGGGTTTTGGGTGTTATGTGACTGTGTTTACACTTGTTCCCCATTGCTCCTCTATTTCTTTTGGTTTATAGCTTCTCATCCATATTACATCCATAAAAGACCTTTTGATTTGAACATGCATATGTTTTGAGTGTTGATATTAGAGGCTTGCCAAGTCTGTTTGTTGCTTGCTTTCTTGAGTGCATTGAGTTGACATTGTTTACCTTAGACACTTGAGAGAAACACTGATAGTGCGCATCTATGAGGTTCTGCTATTTTTGATTCACCTCTTGAGCTGATTGATCATTTTGCCATGTTTGGAATTGCTTGGATGACTTCATGAGTATCTGCTTTCCTTGATTCTTTGTGGGATACTGTCTACTTCATTTCTCTGTCCAGATTTCTTGAGAATTGTGTAATTCTCTTTCTTTCTTTCATTGTGAGTCTATGTTTTCTGTCTGTTAAGTCTATGTCACTTCTTGATGTCCGTAGAACTGTTCCCTGGTTTTCATCTTGGTTTTGCCCAAGAGTGCAAAAGACTAAGTGTGGTCTATTTTGATGAATCGATATTTTATTGATTTCACTTAGTTTATTGTGCTAGAATTAATCAGGGAATTGTGCTTAATTGTCTGGTATTTTCCCGTTTTTCCTAATTATGCTTAATTTGACCGGAAATTCTAATTTTAATTAATTTGAATTTTNTGAGCTAATTATTTGCATTATTATGTTCAGGGAAAATTTTGGAAACACAATTTGGGACATTTGGAGGACACCAAATAAATTCAAGACATTTGGAGGACACCAAATAAATCATCTCTAGTAAAAGTCATAAGTGTGCGCCCTATTCCTTTTATAGAAACATTTTATGTTCTAAAAAATTTCAGTTAGACACACAACTCTACCATCTAGACTTGGAAAAACAAGGTAACCCGTACCACTTAGACTCAAATATTCAAACAGAAGACACAACAAACCCGTAACTTACAAGTTATCCTAAGGACAACTAAGAAAATCCTAAGATCTAAATAGTCGCGTCATTCCCCCTTTAAAGCTTGCTCCAGTGAAACCTCGTCTCCCTCTTCTCACATCCAAGTGGATGATCATCGCAAAGAGAAAAGACACAACACATGCAACACAAATAAGAGTAAGGGTAAGCTAGGTTGAAAAACATGCAAGTTATCATACAATAGTTAAAATAGAAATACATTTACATACAAGTAACTCAGTACAATATCCCATCCTATTATAACACAAACTAGACTCGTCCGGACTTAGAATGAATGTCGATCTGGGGTGGGTTGTGCACTTGTGGTGGCCTCTACTACTTTGCAAAGCCATTGCCGAGGGGTTTCACCCGACCACACACAAGGTTAGTCCATTATCGCGCAATAGGCCTTCCAAGAACTGCATACACTAGGACCTTCCACTACTCTCACCACATGTGTCAATCCTCTCTAAGTGAGAATGAAAGACCATTAAAGTGTTGGGATAAATCCCCATATGGAAGCCTTTTACATTCATTTTAAACACTAAATGATCTCACCTAGAGATCTTACTTGATACTATTCACATCACTTTGATCAGTTCATAATTCTCTTTGATTCATCAAAGACACCATTATTACAGTTATCTAAGTGTATTCATACTGTATTAGCTCATACCAAACCCATATATCATCAACCAAACAAAGCAGAACAAGAAAGGAATCAAAACAGGAAGAAACAAACAATAACAGACCCAGAAGAACCACTAAACAACACAAAACCCCATAAACACATACTTAGATAAAGAAAATGACTCTTAAACCGTCACCAACAGCTCCAGAAAGGTCCAAAACCCCCAAAACAACCTAAAGAACTTCCAAAAATAATACTCGGAACCCCGAAAACCACCCAAAACTGTACTAGATGAATTTTCGACGACAATAATCGATTATTATATGTAATAATCGATTATTTAAGAGAACTTTGAAGAAAATATGATGTTCTGACTAGAATAATCGATTATCAAGTGAGATAATCGATTACTCTTATCAGTTTTTTACAGCAACCTGATTTTTCTGATTTTAGTGTTTTTGAGACACTTTGATGGGTTTCTAACACTCCCAACTTGATCTATATGATGAGTTAAACTTGCCTAATTGATTTGAACACCTCTTAACCTCATTATCTAGTGGTTATGCATTGATTTGTATTCAAAAAGTTAACTTTCATTAACTTAAGGACTCAATTCTAGATTTACCTATTAGAAACTGTTTTTACTCATTTTGACACTTCTATCAAGTCCCAATTTACTTACCTAATGTATCTTAAACAGACCAAAACCACCAAAAACACCAAACTCTAAATTTGACTACCTTAGTTCCTCTTTTAAGCCTTAAAACTCAACTTTCTCTAAATTTTCTGAACTGAAAATTTGTTTAGTAGAATTTCCTTTTTAATCAGTCACTCAAATTAACAATAAGTCTTCTTTATACCAGCTCATAATATCATTTCCACAATTTTTCCCTATTTATTAATCATCTAGAAATCAAATTCACACACTAAAATTCCCAATTTTTAGTACATACAACACTCATATCAAAACAGATTATGCATGTGCTATTTCATTACTTCAAACAACATTTCATACCCTCAACTCCTTCAATTTTAACAATGCATCACATAAAAATCAAAATCATAAGTTTCAAGTCACAAGTTCAACATTACCAATGTACCAAAACAGGTTTGCATGCATATGACTTCATCAGTTAAACATAGAACCCTAGCCTACCCTAGCCTATTCATTCATTGAATGACAGAACAAAAAACTCAACACCTAGCTTCCCTTACCTCTAGTGCAAACAGTCGAGCTCAAAGATGATCAACAGTGCCTTACACCTTAGGGAGCTCTACGACACCTATAGACCACCAATTGGTGATAGAAGTCACTTTATAGAATATAATTTGGATTAGAATTTGGGGAAAAATACAATGAGCCACATGTTATTATCTTATTTTCATATCTAACCAGCTCTTAATATCTTCCTAGCCATTGAATGACCATTCATGTGTGTGCCAAATGTACCTTCGTGCACTTCTTTCAATATCAGCTCAGCTTCCTTTGCATCCACACATCTGAGGAGAACCATGTCATGGTTTCTCTTGTATAGAACATCCCCACTTAAGATAAAACTGCCAGCCAACCTTCTTAGTGCTCTTTTATCGTTTTCAGACGCATTCTCGGGGTATTCTCGGGTTTTAAGATAACGCTTGATATCAAAGTACCAAGGTTTGCCGTCTAACTCCTCCTCGATGAAGTGGCAATATGCTGGCTCTGCATGGCTTTTCATTTCGATTCTTGGTAATTCTGCATCTTGATCAACCTCAAACATTGACGACAAGGTAGCCAGTGCGTCTGCTAATTGATTATCTT
>NC_028356.1:20455013-20463648 GCF_000741045.1 Vigna radiata var. radiata
TTCGAATAAAGCCATGATATCCTCATCGGGAAATTCAGGTTGCATTGGTTGATAATCACAAAGGGGTTGATGAGCCAGGTATTCTGCTAGTGCGCTACCCTTGACAGATTTCTGAGTGACGTATACGATGTCGTATTCCGACAATAGCATCTGCCATCGAGCTATCCTTCCAGTAAGAGCAGGCTTTTCAAAAATGTACTTGATAGGATCCATCTTGGATATCAACCATGTGGAATGACTTAGCATGTATTGCCTTAAACGATGAGCAGCCCATGCCAATGCGCAGCAAGTCCGCTCTAATGATGAATATCGTTGTTCGCAGTCTGTGAATTTCTTGCTCAAGTAATATATAGCATGCTCTCTTTTGCCATCTTCATCATGCTGACCTAATACACAACCCATTGACTTGTCCAATACAGTTAAATACAAAATGAGTGGTCTTCCTGGTTCTGGTGGACATAGTACAGGAGGGTCCTGTAAGTATTGTTTGACTCTCTCAAAAGCGGCCTGACAATCCTCATTCCACACCACAACCTGATTCTTTCGTAACAACTTGAACAGTGGTTCACAAGTAGCAGTTAATTGGGAGATGAATCTAGCAATGTAATTCAATCTACCCAAAAACCCTCGAACTTCTTTTTCCGTTTTAGGCGCAGGCATTTCCATTATCGCTCGCACTTTGTCAGGATCCACCTCTATCCCCTTCTGGCTGACAATAAAGCCCAACAATTTCCCGGATTTCACTCCAAATGTACATTTGGCGGGATTCAACCTGAGCTTATACTTTCTCAATCTCTCGAATAGTTTTCTCAGGTTTAGGACGTGTTCTTCTTCTGATTCAGACTTCGCAATCATGTCGTCCACATAAACTTCAATCTCCTTGTGCATCATATCATGAAAAAGTGCCACCATCGCCCTTTGATATGTTGCCCCAGCATTCTTGAGTCCAAAAGACATCACCTTATAGCAAAATGTGCCCCACAATGTGATAAAAGTCGTCTTTTCCATGTCCTCTGGCGCCATCTTGATCTGATTATACCTCGAAAAACCATCCATGAACGAAAACAGTGAATACTTGGCTGTATTATCAACTAGGGTGTCGATGTGTGGTAATGGGAAATTATCCTTTGGGCTTGCGCGATTCAAATCTCGATAATCGACACACATTCGAACTTTACCATCCTTCTTAGGCACCGGTACAATGTTTGCTACCCATTCTGGGTATCTCGCCACGGCTAGGAACTCTGCATCGAATTGCTTCTGTACCTCCTCTTTGATCTTCAAGGACATTTCCGGTTTCATTCTTCTTAGCTTTTGCTTTACCGGTGGGCAATCCGGCTTGAGTGGGAGCCTGTGTTGCACAATATCTGTATCGAGGCCTGGCATGTCATTGTAAGACCAAGCAAACACGTCCTGGAACTCCCTCAATAAGACACATAATTTTTCTTTCACTTCTGCCTTCATGGTTGTACCGATCTTCACCTCCTTTACCTCATCCTCATCCCCCAGATTGAGTACTTCAACATCTTCCTGATGAGGTTTTATCTCCTTACACTCTTGTTCCACTAGTCTTAACAGTTCAGGAGGGGGTTCCGGGTCATCATCACAATCATCTTCCGTATTATTGACAGGGCGCCCAAAATCAGGAATATCGACATAATTATTTTCAAAACACTCATTGTCATATCTGCATTATTTAAGTTTGCGAAAAAGACAAATAAACGAAACAACGATGAAAAATGCAAAATGATGATAAAACACAAACAAACTTTGATTATCGCGCTGAGCATAACAAACTAAAAGCGTCAACCCGTAATTCATGAATCCTAAAGCCCCGGGTAAAGCTATAGGATTAATTAAAGTTATTACATCTCATTCAAATTAAGCATCACGGGCAAATCCAGCATCTCCCAGTTGTCGAGTCGTGCATCCGAGGAGCAGGCCCACACGAAACTGGAGCCTTCTGATCCATCTTCATCTCCCACTGCTGCTACGTGGCCAGTGTTAACCCAACCAGCGCTACGAAAGCTCTCTTTGAGGTCACAGATACGAAGTCTTCCCACCTTGGGCTCTCGTCTTTCCACTTGAGCCAGACTGCGCTCTCTCCTTTCTTCTATCAGCCTTCTCATGTCCTCCTTGGTGGGCTTGTATCCCAGGCCATACCTATTCTTATTCTCGACGACCTCCAGAGGGAATGCTCGCCCCTGTCCATACTTGCCCAAACCTTTCCCATGCATATAACCTTCTTTCAGCATGACCTTGGCCATCATGATAGAAGCACGCGACAGATGCGGGTTGACCGCGAATGGCTCCACATAGGTGTTTCCCACAATCTCCAGAGATTGGAAAGCTGTCTCGAGAGCTTCCTCGGCTGCTTCAATATAACGGGTGGACGATGGTCCACTCACCAGGAAATCCTCCTCTCCTGCCACTATCACCAGTTTGTCTCCTATAACATACTTCAACTTTTGGTGTAGTGTAGAAGGCACAACCCCCGCGGAATGGATCCATGGGCGACCCAACAGACAACTGTAGGCCGGGAGGATGTCCATGACTTGGAATGTCACTTGAAAGACACACGGACCGACTTGGACTGGCAGTTCTACCTCTCCCATCACTTCCCGTTTACTACCATCAAAGGCTCTCACAATCATGGAACTTGGCTTCATATGCATTCCATCACTGGGTAGCTTCTCCAAGGTTGCTTTTGGCATGACGTTCAGGGAGGATCCATTATCCACTAAGACACGTGCTATCACATGATCCAGGCATTTAACAGAGACATGAAGGGCTTTGTTATGACCTCTTCCCTCGACAGGTATCTCTTCATCAGTGAAGGTGAGGTAATTATTAGCAACGATGTTGCTAACAATGCCCTCGAACTTGTTCAGAGAAATACCTTGCTCCACATGAGCCTCACTGAGTATCTTCATCAATAACTTTCGGTGGGAGGCAGAATGCATGAGTAATTCTAGCAGGGAGATCCGGGCAGGCATGCGGTTCAACTGTTCCACCACTTTGTACTCACTTTGTTGTATGAACTTTAGGAATTCACCAGCCTCTTCCTCGGAGATTTCCTTCTTCTCCTCTTTGTCAGGAGTCTCTTCGNCCTCCACGTTCTTNCCCTTCAAGAACTCNTTTGCTTTTGCAGCCATTGTTGCTTCCCTATCGTTGGCTCTTTCTCTCTCCAATTCTGGTGGTGTAAAGATTCGACCACTTCTGGTCATTCCACCAATGCCTGATATGTTTTCGACAGTCGGATTTGCATCCTTTCCTTCATCTAATGCAGTTGCCCCATACCTCCATGGGACGGCTTTCTCGTTCTTATAAGGGAAAGGAGTTGGCACCCGGATGACAACATACGGATTTCCTTCAGTTACCAGTGTAGGGGTGGTCCTAGTGAAACGGATCACCAAAGGTTCGGGCAGAGTCACATCAGATTCTCCACCAGTTTGTGCAAATACTTCTTCCTCTCTGACCTTGCGGCACACTTGCATAAGATTTTTATCAAGTAAGTCTTGTAGAAAGATCTCGAATTCCATACATTCCTCAATAGAGTGCCCAGCCTCCGGGTGGAGTGCGCACGCTATACCCATATCATAGTCGCCTTTCACTAGGCCCTTCTTCAACAAAGCTTCAAAAATGAATCTCCTAGGACTTCTGATTTTGCCTACATCTCTTATCAAATCATGGTTTTCAACTTCGACGGCATTCGCTGAGGAACTCCCGTGCCCGGACAATGGATTAGTATCAACGCTGGGCTGATCCTCTTGAAACTTTAACCAACCCGAGTCTATCAGAGCCTGAACTTTGTATTTGGGGGCCATGCATCCTTCGGTCGAGTGACCAACGCCACCCGCATGATAACTACACCTGGCATTTGCATCATAACCCCTAGGGTATGGCGGCTGTACAGGCTTCATCGGGCAAATGGCGACCAGACCCTTCTTGACTAGGTTAGGTAACAATTCAGTGTAAGTCATAGGAATTGGGGTGAACCTAACGAATTGATTTCCCCTTGGGTTGTTGTTTTGTCCCACATTCAGATTTGGGCCCATGTTCGCGGCCGGTCTTGAAGCTTCGGTTGGAATACGCGGTGGTGGATAATACGCTTGTTGTTGTTGAGGCCTAGTTTGATGTGCAAACGAGGCGTTAGCAGCATAAGGAGGTGGGTATAAGTATGGTCGATAATTAGGATTGGGAGCTCTTCCTCTCCACACAGGCATTGCCGATGCAGCATGTACCTCTCCCTCTTTCTTCTTCCCTTGATTGAAGCTGGGCTTTTTGTAACTTGTAACCGCAGGTGGGCCATATGCTATCTTTCCGTTTTTCAATCCAATTTCTATCCTCTCACCAATGATGATGGTGTCAGCAAAATTGACAGATACATTCCCAACCATATGCTCATAAAATGGCGGCTGGAGTGTGTTTACGAACATCGACACCATCTCTTTATCAAAAAGCGGTGGCTCAACTTGCGCAGCCAACTCCCTCCATCGCTGTGCATACTCTTTGAAGGTTTCACTATCCTTCTTCGTCATATTCTGCAGCTGCAGACGGTCCGGAGCAACATGAGTGTTGTACACATATTGTTTCACAAAGGCGTCAGCTAGATCCGCCCAGTAACGAATTCGAGATGGCTCCAAGTGGGTATACCAATTCAAAGCTACCCCAGCCAAACTTTCTTGGAAAACGTGGATGAGTAGAGGCTCATCATGAGCATACGCAGCCATCTTTCTGCAGTACATAGTTACATGGCTTTTAGGGCAAGTATTACCCTTATACTTCTCGAACTCCGGTGCCTTGAACTTAGGCGGTATCTTCAGGCTTGGAACCAAACTCAACCTGGCCGCATCTCCNAACCCGTAACTTTCAACTCCCTCAACAGCTCTCAACCTCGCCTCCAGACTTTCCAGCCTTCCTGTGGCCCCAATGAGGCTATTAAATCCCCCAACCATAGTGGTGTGGGGGGCGGCCTCGGCTGAAGGATCCTCCTTAGCAATCACATGCGGTACCGGGGTCACTCGTATTCCATCAGTCATGTTGGTCTCATTCATTCTCGTGCCCACCATGGGAGTCGACACTAAGATAGGTCCCTGAGTGCCGACTGGTGGTATATTGACAGTCGCGGGGAACGAGAACGAAGCGTGCTCAGCTTCTGAGTACTCTCCTATAGGAGGAGTGTAACCCGGAGGTAAACCATACTGTGGGAAAAGAACTGACTGGCTTGCAGCGTTGAACATTGGGGGATAAGGGTGAGCATTCCCCTCAACATGTGCAGCTGAAGACTCTCCAGTAGTCTTCATGGATTCAAGCGCCGCCAAGATCTGGCCGATCTGGTCCTTCAACTGGCCAACATCTGCTTTGAGAGACTCCTGTGACTCCTCCCAGCTTGCCATGGCTTTTGAGTTTGCCCGGGTCCGGTAGGGATGTCGTGGAAATCTGGTCGTCGTTTTTTCTCACTCGTACTGTTTTATTATTTTAATTAATTAGATGAAAAAAATGAAACATGCTAAAGAAAACATGATGCATGCTAGTGATAGAGGGAAATCACAGAATTACAATGACATAACTTGATGGAAATTAGCACAAGCAGATGCTAAACAAACATCCCGCCTCTTTCATTTAAAGGAAAACAAGTACATTACAATTCTTAAAGGAAACAAATCATAAAGATCTAAATACATTGATTCCTAGCCCGAGTGATGAGGGATTTCATCTCGTCTATCAACCGTTTACAGTGGTTAATAAAAAGCTCTATTTCTACTGGTGGGCTATAAAAGTGGGTACTCGCTTCAGCTTCCGACACCATTCTGGGGATATCTTCAATTGCCCCATTTGCCAAAGCAGCCAACTGAGAGAAGCTTTCCTTCCAATGCTTTACGGCCGTTTCTTGTTCTGCGATGTGCTCTTTCATTCGCTTTATCAAGGCCTGATGCCTTTCTTCAAATTCCAACGACCTCCATCGCTCCTCCTGCTCCTCGATGTAATCCTCCATCTGCTTTAGCATGGCTCGATATTCCCCTTCAGCCTCTGCCAGCTTCCAGCGCTCCTGATTCAACTCCGCTTCAAATGATGTAGCCATCTCCTTCATTTGATGCCCTGATTCCTGCACTTGGACTTGCGCTTCTCTTAGTCGTTTCAGGGCTTCCCTTTTATCCCTCTTGGCTTCTTCATAGAGTTGTTTCCACTACCTGCCTTCTTCTAGGGCCACATTCTTCTCACTCACCCTCATGGATAATTCCTTACTTGCGGCCGCAAGATCCTGCTTTACTCGGAATGTATAATCTACTCATCAAAGAAAAATGTTTTTTTTTTAGTATTTTCGTCATTGAAAATGTTAATTTTTTTATTCATAAAAAAGAGAACATAAAGAATAAAATAATGAGTATAAAGTGTCTACAAGTTTGTCATGTGCCAAAATAATGATATCCATTTTTGTTAAGATAGATCATCAGGTGAAAAAGTTTCATTAATACTAAAAAAAATACGTGTTATATGTACGTTTATCTTTTTTATCAGAATAAGAAAAAAATTATTATAATTATCACTATAAATATAAATATAAATAATTTTTATAATTTTAATATAGATCATTTTTATTTATTTTATAACAGATTATTTTAGTTTAAAAATTGTTAAATATTAAAAAAAAATATTAAATAAAAATTGATATTTTAATTTTAAAAAATTATTTAAAAGATAAAATTAAAAATAAAATGTATAAAATTTCTCTTTATATGATAGTATTGAAGTACTATGTAACCGTGTTTTTTTTTTCATTTTTAATTAAGGTTTAAACTTTTGATTGGTTATTACTTTCGTATTATAATCTCAGTTGGGTCTTAATTAGATCATATTTATTTTTATAAAAATGAGTCAATTTTACTTTAACCATTATTTTATTAGGTGGAATTTTTATTTAAATTAAATAATTATGACATGGCAAATTAGGTTTTTCATTCTACAGATGAGAAAAAGGTGTCGTCACATTTAGGAGAGGCACGAAGGAGATTGATTTCATGGCAGAAATATCCTACCAGGCAAAAACAATGGGAAAGGTGAAAGCTCAGTTATATATCACTCTCCTCCACTCTTCATCTTGCATCTTTCACTGTTAAAGAAAGTAAGGCCATCACAGTTTGTGATTCTCAATCCACCCCCTTATTGTACTTCTTCCTGCATACACGGATTCAGATACAAATTCCGGTCAGTGGTGGAATTCGACGGAGCCACCACCCTAGGCCGGAATCCCAATTCGGAATTGACGGTGGAGGGTGATGAAGATGATGAAGGGTGATGAAGAGGATGGAGGAATCCCAAAAACGGTTAATAAATTGTTCACCTAAAAAAACTCCAAGTAATATAATATTCTTACATCAGTATTTAAGTCTGTACCATGTCATCAAAGTTTAACGCCGTCAGAGAACACTTAACGGTCAAGGTAAAATTGACTCATTTTTACAAAAAATTATAACCTAATTAAGACATTGAAAAAATGAAGATCCAATTGAAGTTATCATACTAAAATAAGAATCATATTAGAGTTTAAATCTTTAATTAACAATCTCATGTTTCTATTAGGTGAGAACTTACTTACCAGAATTTATTTTACAAATAATTATTTTTCAAAATATATATACAAATGAATTCTTGATCAAAACGTTTACAAAAAATAGTTACTTTTTGCATGAGGTTAGAAATCAACTTCATAGTAATTCATTTCTGAAGGATAATTCGGCGTGTTTGCCACTGGGTGTCAAAACTATTCGAGTCGATGACTTTTATTAAAAAAATAAACTCACTCGACCATTATTTCTTTAAATGAACTTATTTATTCTAGAAGAATTTTTCTAACTTTTTTGTTTTCTATTTTTCTATGATGGGATAAAAAAAAAATCATGAAAACTTAATTTAAAATACTTCATTAAAAATGTTGAATTTAAATTTTAATTATTTTAAGAAATCATGTTTACAGTAAATAAGTATTGTAAAGTTTTAGAAAATAAATATATTTTGGGTGGGCATTTGGCAACTGGTGATAGGTTGGAACAACTCTCTTTCAAATTCACAAAACTTCAGATTTCCAATTCATTTCATTTTCTGCATCGTTCCATCACTAACATTCCCTTTCTCTTGTGCAAAATTTTCTCTCCATCTAAACTCAAGCTTGAACATTCTGTGTTGAACAGAAGTTGATTGAGTGCCCAATCTTCAAGAATTACCAATTTCAACTGATCAATTCTTCCTCTTTCTAACTGGTGAGTAAATTCCCATTCCCCATAACCTTTAGGGCTAGGATCATGCAACAAATGCTGCTGCATGTGATCATTAGCAATTTCTTACAATTGTTAGTTTCAATAAGTTCTGAAATTTCTTCTCAATTTCACAATTCTATGATCTTTAGGTAACCCTAGAATCTCCTCTCCGTGCTAGTTCTGTTGGTTATTCCTGGGAGTTCAAGCAATCTGATTAATAGGTAAGGGGAGTTAGTTTTGAGTGTTGATTGTAATTGATTGTAGGAATATATTCTGATCTTGTGTGATAAAATTGAATGCATGCGTATGAAGAAATTATTTCCTGGAAATTGATGTTTGAGCTAAAATTTTAGTATGAAACTGTTTGCACTGTGTAA
>NC_028356.1:20464968-20467563 GCF_000741045.1 Vigna radiata var. radiata
GAAAGACTTTACGATTGAGTAAAGCTTTTGAATTACTCATTTTATGGATGACTGTATATATTTATACTAGTACCATATCACTCTTACTGCTTTCTAGTATTACATCTGTGCTTGCCATGCTTATATACTTGCTATATAATTTTGGGATGTTACAATTGTGGTATCAGAGCAGTTTTTATCCTTAGATAACCTGTAGGTTGTGTGCATCCCTTGCTTGTGCTTGTGTGCTCTTATATGTACATGAGTTTCAATCTAGTTTCTTAGATCAAGACTAATGGTTTTATTCTTATATATGTCCAGAAGATGTCTCGCCGACCTCCTCCTCCATCAGTTAATGATGATGATGCTACGGACATGATGCGGATGATGAGGGACATGTTGCAGTCGATGCAACAACAGAATACCGCGCTTGTCCAGCAGAACACAGTGGCCATGCAACAACTAGAAGGTGCTAGGAATTCAGCTGAAGCCTCTCAGAGGCAATTTATGGAGATGATGGCTACTGGGAGAGCTACTGCAGGCTCTTCTTCTGAGGCAGCTCCAGTTCAGGAATGGAGTTTAAAGAGTTTCTTGCAGCATCGCCCTGCAAGATTCACAAGGCAATGTACTCCCGATGAGGCGGACCATTGGATCCGTAACATGGAGCGCATCTACCAAGCCAAGAAATGTCCTGATGAGAATAGATTGGCCTATACTAAATATCTGCTGTCAGGATAGGCTTGTCATTGGTGGAGTAGCACGAGAGCCTTGTTGGAGAGCACCAATGTCTTGATTACCTGGGATTTATTCAAGACGAAATTTTATGAAGAATATTTCCCCAACAGTGTGAGGTTTGCCAAAGAGGTGGAGTTTCTACAACTTGTTCAAGGCAATATGACAGTCTCTGAGTATGCCGATAAGTTTAAACACTTGCTGCGTTTTCACACCATTGCCATGAATGAGGAGTATCAATGCAGAAAGTTCGAGAACGGTCTGAGGGGAGATATTAAACTGCTAGTTGCTGGATTTTGTATCACACAGTTCCCAATCTTGGTGGAGAGAGCCAAGATGATGGAGAGAATGAAGAGGGAATCAGACAGCCATCAGAGCCAACCATTGAGGGTTGGGGGACCAGTGATACCCAGAGGAGGCTCTAGTTCCAGGAGGACACCCTATTCTCGGTCTTCTTCTTCATCTCACAGTTCAGAAGGATCTTCTCAGCCTTCTGTTCAGCAGGGCCAGTCTTCACCTTCTGTTGGTGTTAGATGCTTCAGTTGTGGAGGACCCCACTATCTGTCAGCTTGTCCCCAAAGAGTTGGTTACCGGAGGTGTAACCGGTGTCACATGGAGGGCCACTATGAGAGGGATTGCCCTATGGGTAGATGAGCAGTGGTTCATACCCATCCAGCAGGGAGAGTTCCTCAGAGGGGTGGCATCAGGCCCCAGGCTACTGGACGTGTTTATGCTTTGACTGGGACGAAGGCCGCTAGCTCAGGTGATCTGATTATTGGTACCTGCTTCTTAGATGGTAGATCTTGCGTGGTGTTGTATGATTCTGGAGCGACACACTCTTTTGTGTCAACTGCTTGTGTGGAGAGGTTGGGGCTACCAGTGAGAGAGCTACAGTGTGATCTTACTGTATCTACTCCCGCTTCTGGGCTAGTGAGGACATCTACTGTGTGTGCTAGATGTGCAGTAGAGGTTGAGGGGCGCCGATTCAAGGTAAACTTGATATGTTTGCCTCTTCAGGGTCTAGACGTCATCTTAGGGATGTGTTAGATATTGTGTTTATTTCATTTACATGTTCATTTGTATTTGGGCTTAGCCCACACTCTTATTATTATAAATACATTACCCTATGTGTATACACAAACACATAAGGGAGATTTCCCCTCATCTCTTTTACTATTTCATAGGATGGATTGGTTGTCTGCCAATCGCATACTTATTGATTGCGAAGCGAAGAAGCTAATATTTCCCAGTGAAATGGAGGATATGTCATTGTCTCTAGGAGTATTGAGACAAGACATCTTTGAAGGCGCAAGTTGTTTCCTTGTATTATTTCATTTGGAGTTAAATCAAGATGCAAGCAGTTTGAATCCAGGGAATTCAAGTGCAGAGTTGCTCGTGGTCAATGAATTTCTTGATGTATTTCCAGAAGAAATACCTGGATTACCTCCTCCTAGAGAAGTGGAGTTCTCTATTGACTTGGTGTCACAAGCTGGTCCTATTTCTATAGCACCATATCGGATGGCGCCAGCTGAGTTGGCTGAACTTAAGAAGCAGATTGATGATTTACTTGAGAAATAGTTCATCCGACCCAGTGTCTCACCATGGGGTGCTCCTGTATTACTTGTCAAGAAAAAGGACGGTAGTTCTAGGCTCTGTGTTGATTACAGACAGCTAAACAAATTGACCATCAAAAATAAGTATCTGTTGCCTCGTATAGATGATTTGTTGGATCAATTGCACGGGGCAACAGTCTTCTCCAAAATTGATCTGAGATCTGGGTATCATCAGATACTTGTGAAGCCTGATGACGTTCAAAAGACAGCGTTTAGATCCAGATATGGACACTACGAGTACGTGGTCATGCCTTTTGGCGTGACTAATGCC
>NC_028356.1:20471603-20475438 GCF_000741045.1 Vigna radiata var. radiata
TTACATGTTCATTTGTATTTGGGCTTAGCCCACACTCTTATTATTATAAATACATTACCCTATGTGTATACACAAACACATAAGGGAGATTTCCCCTCATCTCTTTTACTATTTCATAGGATGGATTGGTTGTCTGCCAATCGCATACTTATTGATTGCGAAGCGAAGAAGCTAATATTTCCCAGTGAAATGGAGGATATGTCATTGTCTCTAGGAGTATTGAGACAAGACATCTTTGAAGGCGCAAGTTGTTTCCTTGTATTATTTCATTTGGAGTTAAATCAAGATGCAAGCAGTTTGAATCCAGGGAATTCAAGTGCAGAGTTGCTCGTGGTCAATGAATTTCTTGATGTATTTCCAGAAGAAATACCTGGATTACCTCCTCCTAGAGAAGTGGAGTTCTCTATTGACTTGGTGTCACAAGCTGGTCCTATTTCTATAGCACCATATCGGATGGCGCCAGCTGAGTTGGCTGAACTTAAGAAGCAGATTGATGATTTACTTGAGAAATAGTTCATCCGACCCAGTGTCTCACCATGGGGTGCTCCTGTATTACTTGTCAAGAAAAAGGACGGTAGTTCTAGGCTCTGTGTTGATTACAGACAGCTAAACAAATTGACCATCAAAAATAAGTATCTGTTGCCTCGTATAGATGATTTGTTGGATCAATTGCACGGGGCAACAGTCTTCTCCAAAATTGATCTGAGATCTGGGTATCATCAGATACTTGTGAAGCCTGATGACGTTCAAAAGACAGCGTTTAGATCCAGATATGGACACTACGAGTACGTGGTCATGCCTTTTGGCGTGACTAATGCCCCTGCCATATTTATGGATTATATGAATCGGATTTTCAGACCATTCCTGGATAAATTTGTGGTCGTCTTCATAGATGACATCTTGATATATTCTAAGAGTAAAGAAGAGCATGAAGACCATCTTAGAATTGTGCTTGGAATCCTGAGAGAAAGGAAATTATACACCAAGCTTTCTAAGTGTGAGTTCTTGATGGAGCAAGTCCAATTTCTGGGTCATGTTATATCGGCTGGTGGGATTTCTGTAGACCCAGCCAAGGTCCAAGCAGTGTTACAATGGGAGAGACCAAAGTCAGCTACTGAGATACGGAGTTTTATGGGATTAGCTGGCTATTATCGCCGTTTTATAGAGAACTTCTCTCGGATTGTAGCACCACTGACCCAGCTAACCAGAAAAGATCATCTGTTTGCCTGGACGGACCGGTGTGAAGAGAGCTTCCAAGAGTTGAAGCAGAGATTGACCAGTGCCCCTGTCTTAGTTATTCCTGACACAGGAAAGCCTTTTGAGGTTTTCTATGATGCATCTCACCAGGGGTTGGGCTGTGTATTGATGCAGGAGAAGAAAGTAGTTGCTTATGCTTCTAGACAACTCAAGACTCATGAGAAGAATTACCCGACTCATGATCTAGAGTTAGCTGCGGTGGTATTTGCATTGAAGATTTGGAGGCACTACTTGTATGGAGCTCAGTTTCAGGTCTTTAGTGATCACAAGAGCCTGAAATACCTCTTTGATCAGAAGGAGTTAAATATGAGGCAGCGGAGGTGGATGGAATTTCTGAAGGATTATGATTTTGATTTGTTATACCATCCTGGGAAAGCAAACGTTGTAGCTGATGCTTTGAGTAGAAAAGCGGTTCATATCTCAGCCTTGATGGTGAGAGAGATTGAGTTGGTTGAGAACTTTAGAGATCTCAAGCTACAGGTGGATGTTGACGAGGATTGTATCAGATGCAGTAATCTAGTTGTGTCTAATAAATTACTGCAACGTATTAAAGTGGAGCAGCTAAGAGATGCAAAGTTACGGAAAACAGTTGAGCTGATGGGCACAGAGAAGGGCAAAGACTTTAGTGTAGGAGCAGATGGTATTTTACGTTTTAGAGGCAGAGTCTGTGTGCCTAATATCCCTGAGCTGAGAAGACTTATCCTTGAGGAGGGTCATCATAGTCGTTTTAGCATGCATCCAGGCATGACTAAGATGTATCAAGACCTCAAGGAACATTATTGGTGGTCTGGAATGAAGAGTGATGTAGCTAATTTTATCTCATCTTGCCTGACTTGTCAAAAGGTCAAGATTGAGCACCAGAGACCAGGTGGTATGCTTCAGTAGTTAGATGTGCCTGAGTGGAAATGGCACAGCATTGACATGGATTTCGTCACTCATTTACCACATACTGTCAGAGAACATGATGCCATCTGGTTGATAGTTGATAGATTGACCAAGAGTGCTCATTTCTTGGCGATCAGCCTGAAGATGCCTATGTCCAAGCTTGCACAACTGTACATCAGAGAGGTTGTTAGATTACATGGTGTACCAGCCAGTATCATTTCTGATCGGGATCCACGGTTCACTTCTAGGTTCTGGCAGACATTACAGAGTGAGATGGACAGTCAGCTTCATATGAGCTCTGCTTACCATCCTCAGACAGATGGTCAGTCTGAGCGGACGATCCAGACTTTAGAAGATTTATTGAGAACCTGTGTATTGGACCACAGAGGAGCATGGGATGAGATATTGCCACTGGTAGAATTCACTTACAATAACAGTTTTCAGGCTAGCATCGGTATGACACCATTTGAGGCACTGTATGGCAGACGTTGTAGAACGCTATTGTGTTGGTACCAGGAGGGTGAGGCAGTATTGACAGGGCCTGAAATAGTACAGCAGACCACTGAGAAGGTCAAATTGATAAAGGAACGAATGAAAGCTTCCCAGAGTCGACAGAAGTCTTATGCTGACAAGAGGCGTAGACCTTTGGAGTTTGAGGCTGGAGATCATGTCTTTGTACGGGTGACTACCATTACCGGGGTAGGAAGAGCCCTTCGTGCTAAGAAGCTGTCCCCGAGATACATTGGACCATATCAGATCATCCGACGCATTGGACCAGTCGCGTATGAGATAGCCATGCCGCCTCAGTTGGCTAATCTCCATCCAGTTTTCCATGTATCTCAGCTGAGGAAGTATGTGTTTGATCCCTCTCATATGCTGGAGATTGATGATGTGCAAGTCAAGGAGAATCTGTCCATTGAAGTGCAACCGGTGCGAGTTGAGGAAAATCGATACCAGCGATGGAAGAACAAGATTGTTACTCTTGTCAAGGTTGTGTGGGACAGCAGAACAGGAGACTATACTTGGGAACTAGACGACAAAATGAGAGAGTCTTATCCTCATTTATTCCCTGGTAAGCCTTAAATTTTCGTGGACGAAAATTCTATTTTGATGGGGAGAATGTAAAGTTTTAGAAAATAAATATATTTGGGGTGGGCATTTGGCAACTGGTGATAGGTTGGAACAACTCTCTTTCAAATTCACAAAACTTCAGATTTCCAATTCATTTCATTTTCTGCATCGTTCCATCACTAACATTCCCTTTCTCTTGTGCAAAATTTTCTCTCCATCTAAACTCAAGCTTGAACATTCTGTGTTGAACAGAAGTTGATTGAGTGCCCAATCTTCAAGAATTACCAATTTCAACTGATCAATTNTTCCTCTTTCTAACTGGTGAGTAAATTCCCATTCCCCATAACCTTTAGGGCTAGGATCATGCAACAAATGCTGCTGCATGTGATCATTAGCAATTTCTTACAATTGTTAGCTTCAATAAGTTCTGAAATTTCTTCTCAATTTCACAATTCTATGATCTTTAGGTAACCCTAGAATCTCCTCTCCGTGCTAGTTCTGCTGGCTATTCCTGGGAGTTCAAGCAATCTGATTAATAGGTAAGGGGAGTTAGTTTTGATTGTTGATTGTAATTGATTGTAGGAATATATTCTGATCTTGTGTGATAAAATTGAATGCATGC
>NC_028356.1:20477083-20498152 GCF_000741045.1 Vigna radiata var. radiata
TTCTCTTTTATATTTTGAAAGACTTTACGATTGAGTAAAGCTTTTGAATTACTCATTTTATGGATGACTGTATATATTTATACTAGTACCATATCACTCTTACTGCTTTCTAGTATTACATCTGTGTTTGCCATGCTTATATACTTGCTATATAATTTTGGGATGTTACAAGTATATTTGGAGAAATAATGTTCCAGTGGTTAATTGAAGAAATTATTCTTTAAAAATATGTATTGTTTTTGAATAAAAATCTTAGATTGATTTAATTTATTTATTTTTCTTTATAAAAATTTATAGGAAAAAAATGTAAAAAGTATTAATTTGTAAAAAACATGTATAAATTATTAGAGCAAAATTAAACAATACTAGTTGAATAATTTTTTTATATAAAAATAATTTTATAATTTACAGAATATTCACATATTTCATTATTTATTAATAGAAATTTAATGTGTGATTTAGAAAAGTAACCTTTATTAATATTAATCATTAGTATTACTATTTTAATTTTATTTGAATATAAATTATGAAAATAAACTTCAGTGATAATTTGAAATATTAATAATATTGTTAATTAATTAATATTAAATAAACGAGGAATATATTAGTTTTATTGTTAATAAAATTATGAATTAATTTTATTAACCATTATTACTATTGATCATTAGAATTAGTAAATAAAGTATTGGAATATAAATTGTTAAATTTAATATTCCAATATAAATTAATACTAATTTTTGTAATAATTTAAAATGGATATTTTAATATAAATTAATATTAAATTTTGTTCTTAAATTTCATTTTGAATAAAACTTATTGGGATTAATTATTTATAATAAAAATTTAATTTAATATAAAATGAATTTGAGTAATGATAATTAATATTAATTTTTCTTTTAAAATATTATAGTGGATTTTATCTCATATTAAAAATGTGTATAAATTATTATTGATAATATGGTTTTGTTATCTAAATTTAATATTAGTAGTAAAAGTAAAATTTGTAATTTATTTTAGAGAAGAGAATCTGAAATAACTTTTCATTAAAAGTGGATGTAACATAAATATAAATAACACAAAATCACATTTAAGAAACATATATAAACAACTTATACATTTAACACAAAATTTCTAATGCATTGGCATTATACAAATGAAAAATCCTTTCATCCATATAAAATTGGTTTAATGGTCTCTTTTGTCCCAATGTGATATTTTTTTTTTCTTTTCTATATTGTTCTCATTTTTGTTAATAAAAAATAAATTGTGATCTCTTACATTAAATTAGTATTATTATCGTTTAGAAGGTGATAAGTTGATAACATAATAATATAAATGACTATATAGCACTAAAGTGACTTGACTTTTACAATATTAAAAAGAGAACACATTGCTCATTTTAACAAAAATGATATAAGTTGACAAAAATATTAATAAAACATATTGAATGATATAGAAAAAATTAGAGAAAAAAAAAACATTAAACCTATTAAATATTATAATTGGATGAGAGAATATAAAACATGGTCATTCCATCATTCAAGGTAAGTAAAAAAAAATTATTTTCACATCTATTAAAGAAATATCACAGCAAAAATACTTATAAAAGACGTAAAAATATATAATTTTTCTACTATGTTTCACAGATTCCAAATGAAACAATAAATGGATCATATTCATGATGGATGAATTTCAATCGAAATTGCAGAGACAGTTCAAACACAATCTAAATCAACATTTCTCACATCTTTGCCTCTAAGATGTTGCTTTTTCAAATCTCAAATCTTCTCGTGTTGTTGTTGATACTGTTGTTGAGGAAACTAGAATACCATTGAACAGAAAGTTTGGGAATTCGTTCAAGAGTGTTTCTATGCACATAATAAAGCCCAAATCTCATATCATACCCTCTTGCCCATTCAAAGTTGTCAATCAATGACCATATCATGTATCCTCTTACATCTGCACCTTTTCTATACATCACAAAAATTGCTGTTTCTCAGCAAACAAATAATTCAAATTAACCTTAAATATGAATGATACAGATATGTTTGTCCTCATTACTCACCTTATGGCTCTAAGCAGAGCTGCGAGATAGGCTTTATGATAATCTATTCGTTTGAAATCTTGCAACAGATAATTTATTGTCACATTCTGTTTGATTGGTAAACAATATCCTGAAACAATGTTGAATTAGCAGTCCAAAATTTGTTAATAAACTCATTCCTAAAAGCAAGACTAAAACTCAAACACATTAGTCTTTGATTATCAGGTTTGAAGCATTGTATGGATCATGTTCATGAAGAAAAATCTTGCATGGTCATTATTCTTGGTCTTTACTTGAACATAAAATGGTAAATATTAATGAGTAATAAGAACAGAGATTAAAGCAAAATGGGAGAAAATGAGATTTTGGAGATACCATTTTCTGTAATGTACATGGGCATGTTATGGTATCTTATTTTAATGTAGTCAACAACTTTCTCCATGCCCATTGGAACCACAAAGAATAGTGGCATTCCTGTCTGCTTAAAAAAATGTATGAAAGATTATGTTTAATGCCTGTTCCTTGATCAAACATTTGAGTTAACAACATAAAATAATGAAAAAAAGTTCAAGAAAAGAAAACATAGTATAATGAAAAGAGTAGCAGGAGTACAGAATAAGGGGACCTGGTCACCAATTGGAATACCATCTCTGATTCCAGTTGTTTCTACAAAACCTGTTATTGGATGATCAGCTCCCTGAGCACAAGCAGAGAGGGAACAATCCTTGGCATAGAGAGATCCATAGTGATTGATGCCAATGAAGTCTATGCTGCCTTTTAGAAGTCTCTTCTCCTCAGGAGAGAACACTGGCAACTGATTTCCAAGGACAGAGTGCATCTCATCTGGGTACTTACCAAAAACCAGGGGATCTAAGATCCTTCATATCAGAAAAAGAGCAGGAAAAGTTTTAAACATAGAAATAACAGGATTGTGTGCTGCAATTTTCTTCAATAATAATCTACTACACCGTAGTTTATTAGGCATGATTGCCATAAGCAAAACCCTTTTGATTTTGTTGTGGATATTAAATGGTACTTATTAACAACTTACCAGCCTATGACAAAAGCCAAGACCCTTTTCACAGCTTGTCTATCACATTCTTCATTTCTAAATGGTTCATACATGAAGGTGTGTGCAACAATGCCAATGGTTCCACCTTGCTTTGCCTTGATTAACATGAGTTGTATACTGATTAAACAAACTATACTGTTCCTTCTTTCTACTATCCTAGAAAAGAAGACAACAAATTGTACTTGAGAACTTTCTTTTTTACCTGAAAGTGTTTGCGGTATAATTCAACAGCCTTGGCATGTGACAGTAACCTATTGTGCATGACAATGAGGGGCTCAACATCAGAGTTACCAGTAGAACAATTTCCAAAAGGTGGAGAACAGTGACCAGGGGGATATGTTCCTTTCATATAGGAATTGATTGTAACCAGGCTTGGCTCATTGATGGTGGTCCAATATTTAACCCTGCCTCCAAAGCTCTTGAAACAGATTTCAGCAAAATGAACAAAATCTCTCCTACAACAAAGGAAGTATATGCAGGAATAATTGTTTCACTGTGATTATATAGGGGATTCTGCAGGGTGACAACCAACCACACCAATAAAGTCTTGTTCCTCATCCACTAAATGAAGTTGGTTAATTGAATCATGGGAGACCGTTAAAAACCAATGCATAAGGTTACATGAGATTTCATTGAAAAACTGATAAAATCTCAAACACTTTAGCTTTATATATTACGTGTAAACAAAAAGTGAGAGTTGCAAATTTACTGTATTAAGGGGCTAAGCCATCCACCGTATCTTTCTTCCAGTTCTTGTGGCAGGTCATGATGATTTATTGTCACAAAAGGCTCAATCCCTGTACCAAGTACATCAGGTTTATATTAGGTACAGCTTAATGGATTTAACATAGCTTCAATACTATCTTATAAAATAGTTTATTTATATAAATCATATGAAACTTGTTTGTAACATAATTTCTTCTCCAGTATTTTATTGAGAGGTGAACAAACTCATAGGCTTTTGGATTCTTCTTTCATGTCACTTACTTTTATTCAATTTTAGTCATAATTCACCTTAAATTCCTAAGAAACTAAGTCCACACAAAGTAGAAACTATGGATATAATGAACCAAATGGACATTGACATTGTTACTTCACCTTTAAGTAGCAGATTGTCTATTATCTTGTTGTAAAATATTATCCCACTTGGATTTATGTCCCCATATATGCCTCCTGTTATGACTCATGGAGATCAAAATAAGCAGAAATTTTGAAAAATAAGATTATGGTATCTACTGAACTAGTATGCAGGTTTAGATAGTTACTAGGTAGAATCCTCGTCCATGAGATAGAGAATCGATATACATCTACCCCGAGAGACGACATCAACTCAATGTCTTCCTGTCAAACATCACAAGGAGAACACTTGAGTGTCAAATGATTATCAATATAAGTTTATGTTAGGCATTACTATGTAATTTGACATTTTAGCTGAGCTGACAAGTCCCAATACTTCTCGTTAGTCAAAGTATAGTTAGTGCATGCTAAAAGTTAGAAAGAAAGTTTGATTAGACATTTCCTTAAATAATGCCATGTCTTGGTGCATGTTATGTGACCTAAGATGTCAAATTTCTATTTTATAATTACTAGCTTTATTATGTGTATGTATAATCACAATATGTGATAGCAATAATCAAATTAATCTTCTACAAATTTCTCTTTCTTGGTATTAGAGCATTTAGCTTCAAGGCTCTCGATCCAATCCTGTCTCCCGCAGCCTACACAAGTGAGAAAATAACCTACCCACAATTGTCTCTGTCACGCTGGATAGAGATAACTATCTCCTAAGGAAGTCATTGGTTCTTCCGTTGATAGGGGTGTAAACTTGATAACTACATTTTAAGCACAAAAGAATGTCCAACATAGTTTGTCACCACAAGTGACAAAACTACGAGAGACAATCGTGACTATGAAGAATGGATTGCACAAGACCAAGCTCTCCTATGATGGCTAAGAAATTCAATGGTCGTTGATATTGTAACACAATTGTTGCACTGAAACCTCTAAGGAACTTTGGGATGAAGCCCAAAACCTAGCAGGTACACACACGAAATTAAAGAGCATCTACCTTAAATCAGAATTTCGCAACACTCACAAAGGAGAAATGAAGGTGGATTTGGATTAATTTGGTAGATGAAGAGGTAGATCTAAAATGGTTAAGAAATGGATTTTAAACTTAACTCAACCCAACAAAATCGGTTTCTAAGACAAGATTTGTACCCATTTATATATTTTAAATTGGTCTCATCTCTAGTCAACGTGAGATTTCCAACAAAACCAATATGACAGGTATGTAACAAGATTGATCACATTGCAGTGAATTGTTGGTACCTATCGCTATGATAAGTCATACACAAGGTGGGTCTTTAAAACGAAATACGAGACTAATGGCTTGATTTGTTGCCAAAGGTTTTCAACAAACTACACGTCTGGACTATGATGAGAGCTTCAGTCCAGTGATCAAATCCAGCATTGTAAGAATTGTCCTATCCATTGCAGTACATTTATATTGGGAAGTTAGACAATTAGACATAAACAATGCATTCTTGAATGACAATCTCAAAGAAACTATGTTTATACATCAACCTGAAGGGTATATAGCTTCAATCAAGCCTGATTACATATGCAAATTAAACAACTCAATCTACGGTCTAAAGCAAGCTCCAAGGGCTTGGTATGACAGGTTGAAGGACACTCTACTAAAGTGGGTTTTTAAAACACTAAGAGTGATTCATCATTATTTGTCCTTAAAGAAACTGGCCATATCATACTTCTTCTCATATATATTGATGACATAATAATAATAGGGAGCAACATGTCTCTAGAGACTTTCATTACTCAACTAAACATTGTTTTCTCTCTTAAAGATTTAGGTCCTCTGCACTACCTCTTGGGAATTGAAATACATAGAGATACTGATGGGATGCACCTGAAATAAACAGAGTACATTAGAGACCTGTTCAAGAAGTTTAGTATGGAAAAAAACTTCATCTTGCCCCACACCAAGGGTAACTGGGAAACAATTCACCATTGAAGGAGAACTTGTTGCTAAACCTACTCTATATGGACATGCTATAGGTGCATTATAGTATCTAACCAATACTCGACCAGATAGCATTTTCCGTCAACAAAATAAGCCAATATATGAGTTCCCCAACCGCAAGGGACAAAAAGAATACTGAGATATCTCCATGGCACAACAAATTTATGTCTTCATATCAAACCCTCAATTGATCTTGATATTGTTGGACTCTTTGATGCAGATTGGGTCACCAGCATAGATGATAGAAAACCCATGATAGGACAGTATGTGTTTCTTGGAGAGACATTAATCTCGTGGGCCTCAAGAAAACAAAAAGTGGTGTCACGGTCAAGTACTTAGTCAAAATATAGAGTGTTGGCTGACCTAGCAGCAGAAGTAGCCGGGACCATTTCATTTCTAATTGAACTGAAACTTCCTATGCTCTCAAAGAACCAGTTTTGTGGTGTGATAATCTCTCACACACACAAGGTTTAATATTTTGGGAAACAAACTTGGGAAGACTATGTCACCATCAGTTTCAGAGAGAGAGTTAGAAAAAAACATTGATTAGACATTTCCTTAAATTATGCCATGTCTTGGTGCATGTTATGTGATCAGTGATGTCCAATTTCTATTTTATAATTACTAGCTTTATTATGTGTATATATAATCACAATATATGAAAGCAACAATCAAGTTAGTCTTCTACAAAATTCTCTTTCTCTAAATACTAAACTAATATTTACCAAATAACGATGATAATGATCATCTGCAATGTCACCATTCTCATTATTATTTATCGTACCTGAAAATAGATCAAAAGCAATAGTGACTGCATGCACCAGAAGCAACAAAGATAGAATGAAATGATGAGATGACTAGTGACCACTATTTAACCTGGTATATGGGTAAAAACATCCCAGTTGCTTAAACCTTTACCATCTTCAAAGGGTGCTCCTTCAATCTATTGTTGTCGTTTCAGAAAATTCCATTAACAGAAACACCATTTTCAATATTTCAAGAGGGAAAAGAACCAATGTAAGGAAAAATAAAACTACTTTAACGTTTATGGAAGCAGAGAAAGCAAAGGCGTGCCTGGTAAGAGGAAGTGCTTGTTCCAAAGAGGAACCCTTCTGGAAAATGAGATCTACTGATTCCATCTTCAACTTCATCACAGCTTTGGCCATGAAAATTAACGCAGCAAAGCAATATCATCACAACTCTTACTTGCCTCTCTAGCTTTTTCATCTTGTTGATATGATTAGTAATATCACTCACTCAACATGAACACTGGCTCAAGTTATGGGTGCCAGAAATCATGTTTGTTCTCAACATTCAATAATTGAAATAGGATAATGATATCTTGAAAACCTTAATATTATAATACGCGTGTATTAGGTGCTTTTTTCACACTTTTTAAAAAACCTCACTATTATAATACTTTTATCATGTCACATTCATTCTCTTACTTTATCTCTTCCATTTATTTATTGGATAATCAATTGTACATATTTTTATTTCATAATTAAGGAAAAATATTATAAAGGTATTACACTAATATATGGATTAACCAATTAATCCGCAACTGCAATGAATTGATGTAATAATGAAGAAGAAAAAAATCTCTGATAACAAATTGACAATCCATTGTAAGCGTATGGTTATATATATATATATAAAAAAAAAAAAAAAAAAAAAAAAAAAAAAAACCTGTAAAAAAATAGAAAATAAAATAAAAAGTAGCAATGGATATGTAAAAGATTTTTAAAGTGAAAATATCATTATTGGATGAAGGATGAAGTTGTGGGAGTAAAATGTACCTTGAACTGCTTCTGCAGAAGTTATTTACTTCTGCATTAAACACGAATACCTGACAGAATAATAGGTTTTCTTTCTGCTCACTCTTCAACTTTATCCCGAGTAAGTAGGTGAACCGTCAGTCCTTTATTTATTTATTTATTTATTGGAAGAAAACAAAATAGTTTAATATAAAAATTTTAATTTCATTCTGTTCTAATTTCATCAGTAATCCAGGTTTTTCAAAGTTAAATATATTAATTTATTTATTAAAAATACAGAATTTATTTATTTATAATGATTATTACGTGCATTTGTTAAGAACAAATAATTGTAATATGTAATTAATTAAATTTTAAATATTTATAATTAAAAAATAAAGCTTAAAATTAATTGTATATTAAAATTTTTGGTTCATTCAATAAAAACACATAATTTATGCTTAATTATATTAATTAATTATGAAAATAAAATTAATAAATTAATATTTTTGTATTTAATATAATTTCTTTTATTATACTAAAATAAAAATAAGATAATATTTATTATGATGAATGGATTATTTTTAATAGGTTTATTATTATTATTATTATTATTATTATTATTATTATTATTATTATTATTATATATACACAGACACACACAATATAATGGCTTAAATTTATTTTTTTAATAGTTTTGTAAAGGTTTATTTTTTGCCTTCAGAAAATTTTAATTATATATTTAATTTTTCTGATGATATTGTGCACATGAAAAGTAACACTAGCATGTGTTCTGAAGCGTGAATTATTTATGTCTCACTTAAAATTTACTTGAAACTAAAAAAAAACGCAAACGACAAAATTGAAAAAAGTTTAATGTATTTCATTAAGTTTTAATATTTTAAACATAGTATTATATAATATTGATTAAAGCTTTATATATGACTTTTTTTTTTTCAGTTTAGCACGTGGCTCCCTTTTATATTTCAGAATGTATTCTTGGAATAATTTATTGGGGTTGACAATATTTAGTCATATAGTTGATTTTGATTGATAGGCCAATCATACAAATAGCTTTAACGATAAGTTTCATTAAATAAAGATAATAATATAATGTTTGAATGAAAAATAAGTATGCATTATTTCAACGTCTCAATCTGCTTTGTTTGCACATAATGACTGGTTGATATTATAAACCTAGTTTGACTGCACTAATATATAATCAACACCGACTTAACAAAAACAAAACAATATTAAAAACTGTAACAAAACTTTATCTTTTAGAATATAACACAATAAGCCTCTCGTCAAATTTCTCTAAAATCTTAAATATATATAATCAAAAGAACAAAATAAATTTATTTTATCGTTGCAATATTATTCATACAAAACTTAAATTAACAACTAATGCTAATTATCGGAACTAAATTATTACTTTTGTTATAAGCTTCAGCATACCTAATTTTATTACAGGATTACATTATATTAAAATGTTAATACATCAAAGAAAGAAAATATGAAAAAAAAATTCCTCCCAAAATTAAAGTTATTTTTGTACATATATATTAAATAAATAAATAATATTAAAAATTTATCAATATGAAATATTGATAACTAATTATTTATTTAAAAATTGAGATGTCACGTTAAAAAGTTAATAATTGATAATGACAAAAATTTAAATCAAATCCATTTTCTAAAATCATAATTTATCTGTTTTTTTTTCTCATCTAATTTATAAAGTATGAAAACTTTATCTTTCAAATGAAAAAAAAATGTGACATCCCATTTTAAAAATGATAATAATGTTAAAATAGGATATTTCACAACTAATAGGGAAAAACAGATAATTTAATATATATATATATATATATATATATATATATATATAATATATATAATATAGTAGTACAGTGATATAAAATATAAGACTATGATAATATAACACATTCATACCAAGCTATTATAGTTATATTTTTTGGAATATTTAACATGGTTTAGTATTATCTTACAATTCAAACAACTGACTCTTCATCCAAGAATGTTCTTAGGCTTGCATTTTGAGTATAATTACATCGATAAGGTGATCACTGTAAAAAAATGACAAACATAACAACCACAAAACACAACAAGGTAAACTAGCTGAAAAAGAGGTAATGTATCTCTACAATATAATAAGTCATTCAATTATTATATAAATGCATACATACAATCAAATTCTTCTACACTCAATTTATTCGATAATTGCACTTGTCAAACTCATGAAGACATGAACTCGTGATGACAAAATGTTGCTCTACAAAGCTATCACACAAAAGGTTAGTCTATGTCATAGTCATAAGAACAATATGTGACCATCCTTACCATAGGACCTCCTACCACTTTCACCATCTAATCATCCTCCTTTACATGAGTATGAATGGTTAGTAAAACGCAAGACAATTTCACATAATAGAATAGTCATTACCTCACTGCACACCCTAATGAATCACACAATCAATGGGTTTACCTCCTTAGAAATGCCCTAAAATTCCTCCATCCATACCATTGTTTCACTTTACAAACCAAATACATCATTAAGGTAATAATTGATATCATAAAATAAAGGAAAACAACCAATAAATGCAGAACATATGGCACCCAACGAACCACACTAGTGCCCAACGAGGAGTGATGAGTCAATATTTTATTGATTTCACTTAGCTTATTGTACCGAATTTAATCAGGGAATTATGCTTAATTGTCTGGTATTTTCCCGTTTTTCCTAATTATTCTTAATTTGGTCGAAAATTCTTATTTTAGTTAATTTGAATTTTCTGAGCTAATTATTTTGCATTATTATTTTCAGGGAAATTTTGGAAATACAATTTGGGACATTTGGAGTGCTATCAAATAAGTCAAGACTCTTCACATTGACATTTCAAATTTAATTATTTTGAAACTTAGTAGTCTAGATAGTTTTTAATTAAATTTGTAAACATTGGGCCAATTTTTGGCAAAATAGTTTGAGCCCATTTAGGAAACATGACATGGCACCTAGAGTTTTGCAAAGGGGTGGACCCCACCCTAAATTTTGAGGACAACTCACGGCATTTAGGAGAGCCCGCCGTCACTTAATTGGCATTCTACTGGGAGACTTTGCTGAAACGTCTTTTTCTTGGGTTATGAATATTTTCTCTTGGAACCATGTTTGTTCTGTTGGACTTTGGATGAATGGTCTTTTTATTTAGTTTGATGCATTTTTCTATTGCAACTTCATTCAAGGAAGCACCAGCCGTTACACTTATTTTTATTTATTTATTTTTTTTGCTTTTAACGTTTATTAGAGGACTTGCAGGGGTGGTTAACGTTTCTTTTATCTTGGGTTGATTAAAAACTGCTACCAGCCGCCACTTATTCTAGGAATTTATTTTTCATTTGGCACCTTGAATGTTCCCGAGAGGAGGAAGCCGCAATTTTCATTCTTTTTGCCTTTACATAACATGCGCTGATTTCATATGCTATTAGCTGGCAGCGATGCAATTTTTTTTTGCAAGNATGTCTTTTATTTTAGTTTCAATTGGTAGAAATGGTGCAGGCGTCACACACAATTGAATTGGTGCTGCTACGTTTTTTTTTTGGAGAATATACACTTTCTCGGCAGATTCAATGGAAAGGGGCTGTAGCGTTTTTTTTTTTTTACTTGGAATATATTGAGGGGGCTGGAAAAAAAAGAAAGCTTCCAATAGTCCACATAGGTGATTGAAGGTTTGGAAAATTCTTTCCAATTTCNGTGAGAATGAAGAGGTGATTGGACTTTGGTGAGCACACGGAAGCTGCTAATTCTTAAATTCAGCAAAGTGTCACGTCTTCCGATGGAAAAATGGTGCAGCTCATGGGTTTAGTTTAGACTTTTTTTTTGCTTAGAAAAGATGAAGTGTTGATTCAATGTGTCACGGGTTTAGTTTAGAGAATGCACCGTGATTTTTATTTTTATTTATTTATTTTTTTTTTGAAAGTGAAAGNTGCTGCATGTTCAATGCCTTTATTAGCTAGTTTTACTTTTTTTTCCAAGAGTTGCATTTTAAAAGAATTATATGCGTTTTTCTTGAATGTGTTTTCAGATTTCTTTTGTAGCTTGTTGCATTTAAGTTCATTCTAGCAATTGAAATTCAAGTCCAGTAGTGCGGTGTTTCTAAGCTATAATTTACATGTCATATTTTAGTTCAAGCATAACAATTTTTAATTCTTACTTCAATGTGATTTTTTTTGCTTTAGTTAAAGTGTTGCATTTTAATAGTTTTAATTGTGTTTAGATATTTGTTTGTTGCATTNTTCAGTTTAATATTTTCATGCACTTTAATGTTTTAAATTAAATTCGGTTGTGTTTAATTTTTATTTTTAATTTCGTCATTGCATTCTCAAACCTTTTCAACCCCCCCCCCTTTGTATTAGACTTAATTGTTGAACCGCAAAATTGGTCCTTGAAAGACGACCTAGGAGTCATTCCCTAGCTATACTGCATTTCTCATATGTAATCAAATTTGTATGGGCCGCGACACCCATCAAGGAGACCCTTGGAAAACCATTAAAATAAAATGTTGATAATTTTGCCTAGAGAGAAAGGTTGACACTAAACGATGTAAAGTCAATGAACTCTTTGACTCTGGTTTCGCCTAATGGAGCATGAGCTCTCCTAATGAAAACCACTTCAAAGGCCCACTATTAAAGGGTCGCCCAACAACATAACCCAATGTCACGTGGCTTGGAGCAAAAATGCTCCCAAACTTAAAAATTTGATTTTGTGCCCAACGCCTACTAATATGCCTAACATCATGGCAATAAAAATGTTAAATGAGATAATCCAACTTGCTTAATCTCTCATATTGGTTACTTTCTTCTTTAGCTTAAATATTACTTTAAACACTTTATAAGTGGTATTAATTTGCTTAGCTGCTCAAATTGTAACTCTCTTATTAAACCTTACATAAAAACCTCAATCTAACACATAATAGCACAAACAATAACATATTGATCACAACTTCCTGAGTTAAATAGTACAATTTAAGTAACATATCAAAAACTCTAAATTATTTATTCGTCCACATGCAATATTAAAATTCAATATAGGCTACCTTCCATTACCTCTTAAACCACTCTAATAGCTCTAAAAACACCACGACTCCTTTAGTTCAAGAGGATGCTCTATCTACACATAGAAATATCACAAGAATAATCTGGTCATACCATTACGAAAACTAATAAGTAGGGATTCATATTGATGACTTAAACGACGTATGCAACCAAAAGAGGACTATATGCAGGAAGAAAATAGATTGGATCGAGAGAAAAGGGGCAAAAAAATTTACTTATGCAAACAAAGAAACTGATTTGTCTAAATTGAAGAGCTCACAATAAGGATCACTCCAACAATCTTAAATCTTGAAATAAATGACAAAAAAAGAAGAATTCTTAAAGGCAAATCATAGAACTTTAGCAAAATAGTTTCTAGATTTATGATCTGTTTTGATATAATGAAATTGTTTTATAACAAAACTATGTATGTAATCCTTTTGATCTTAAAATAATTGAGTCTCAATAATTTTAAACCACAATCAATTCTAAAATACCATTTTTAAGATTTTACAAAATCATAATAAAGTAATATATATATATATATATATATATATATATATATATATATATATATATATAGACACACACACATATGTGTGTTTACATTGTCATGTCAAAACATTGAGTTAATTTACGCTTATAATTCTCTTTTTGATTGAAAAATATATTTTGGTATGTATTTCTATGCTATACATACTTTATTTCATATGGAGGTATGTTTATGTGATGTAGGATGTTACATAAACAGAATCATCTTTAAAAAGAAATGCATACTTTGATTGACGGTTGGAGTAAGAATCAAGGCAAAAAGTGGTCTATGGTTTTGCTTCTAGCTCAAATCAAGATCATAGACCTTTACGTTAAAAAAATATTTAAAATGAAATTGAACCTATGACGGCGATTGTCCCAATAACCGAAACATAAAAGGCTTTTAGAAACGGTTTCAAAAGTAACATAAGTCACAGACTTTATCAAATTTTAAATAATTATTTAATTTTAAGGTGGGTTATGCACTGTGTTCGACATTCCCGCCGCAAAGAGATTCTTCTCTGCCACCGTCTTCTTCTACCTCGCCATCTTCACTAACACCAACCTCCTCCACCACGTCAACATCGACACCCTTCATCCACTCTTTTTTCAATTGCCACTTTCTTTAGTTTTCACACCACCCTTCGCCCCTCTTGCTTGGTGAAGCAAGAGGTGATTCTGTTCAGAGCTTGGTTTCAAGGTCAACATTTACCTCAGGTGTTAAGGGTCTGCCTCACAAAGATCACCAATCTTGGTGGGTGCAGTGGGGTCCTCACTGGCGTACCAGGCATTCACCTCCGACCACTGCTTGCCAGAGTTCCCAACCTAGAGCTTTGAACCTTAATTTTCGTTTGCCTAAAAAAAACCCAATATACTTAAGGAAGGAACTCTAATGTTGCTTCAACTAAATTACACACTGACCATACGTTATCAAACATGTCATGAAACATGTCATCAGACTTGGCCAAACGTTAGCCAGCTCAACCTAATTTTAACGGTGTTGGTTTTGGAGGACAAGAAATTACAATTTCCTAAAAGACAAGGATCAAAGTGTACCAAAGGTTGAAAAAGGGACTACATCTAAAATCGCATGATAGTTGAGGGACTAAAAACATATTTAACCCTTAATTAATTTGTCATCTACTATTATATATAGATGAAAAAATTCATAATTTTCTTTAAAAAAACTACAATAAAAATGTATTCATTTTACCATAGGTATGCGTATTGGATTTGTTAAATATAAGGCTTAATTTTTAATGTAGTTCCTCGCTTTTTTTCTATGTTCAATCAGGTTCAAATTTTTGTTAATTTTGTTTAATTTAGTTATGTAAGAAAAGAATTGCCTTATGTCTCAAGCCAAGAGACAAGTGAATTAGATTAAGCCTTAAAGATTGTTCTTTCAAAATCTTTGTGAAATCTTTGACTTTCTTGAAATCAATAAAAAAAATGATGAATCAAAAAAAGAGAAGAGATAGAGAAATATCAATACAGACAATCTATACTGGTTCGGTTAATCCCAAACGTACATCCAGTCCTCCTTCAACAACCTGAGTTGAAGGGAATCCACTATATATGATTGAGTTTACAAAAATACAGAGATACCCCTATCAATGAACTTCTCACCACACTCAAAATCAATATAGCTAACCAAAAGATGAACAATCCTCAATCTCTTAATACAAGAGCACACACAACCCTTAAACCCCCGACAAACCTGCACAGGAACATAATACGAAGATTGTCAATGAAGAACCTGATCTTTAAGATACACTCCTCTAGTGTAGATCAAATCAAAACAACTTTAGCCCACTTTTCTTGAAAGAATCTTGATGTATAAGCAACCAATGAAGCCTTGATTCTCCAAAATCACTTCTTGAACACTCTTGTAATAAAAAATCAATGTAAACGTTAGTATTTGAAAATGATATCAATTATTGTTTTGAAATAGAACTTAAGACGCATATTTATAGGATTTTCTGAATCCTGACACATTATAATCGTTGAAGGTTTTTATGTAACATGTTAAGCTTTTCCTTCTATTTTAACAGTTTTGCTTTTGTTTTAATAGATTATTTTGAGCATGTAATCAATTATATAAGCACATAAGCCAATTATTGATTTAATTGACAGTTATAAAGATCATGTTATTAAATTCAAAGGATTAGACAAAGTAAACTGATTTAACGATTAAACGACTTATGTAATCAATTAATCTATTACTTAAGTAAATTGTCTATCTAATTTCCATTTTAAACATATTACACCATTTATGAAACATATTATGAAATTGCTTTCTATTTTAATCGATTAAACAACTTATGTAATCGATTACTATAGAACAGTTTGCCCATGTTAAGCATACAAGGTGATTTGGTGAAATCTAACAAATTATATACAATATTTAATCAGTTGTTTTAACTAGAAATGATATATTCAATCTGTTGAAAACATGATTCATTTACGGATAATGAATTCATATATCAAGCGCAAACATAATAAAGACAAAGCAATTGTTATGCCATTTGTTGTGGAAGAAACCATAAAATCATTCTTTTGTTCATCATAAAAAACCAAGATATATAAGGTAGGTTTAACTTCCCCTATCAACAATCTCCCATTTTTTTGATGATGGCCAACAAGAAACATGTTTTCCAATTACTCTCTCCCTTTGGGCATTAGCTAAAAGTGGCAAAACAAGTAACCTGGAACTTATATGTGCTAAACCGAAACATCAAAAGATATATATAAACCATTTAAGAATATGATGCTCCCCCTATCAAAAAGAGATATAGTACTATAACAGTGCATGAGTAGTATTTGAATAGTATTAGAGTGTATTACAACTCAATGTAACACTTCAAAACAATATATCAAATGTATATGATATGTATTAGAGCATTTATATTGATGTTACATTAACATAACATTTGATATCAAGTGAATTTGTCAATACTCATGTAATGTATACAAAGTATATGAAGCAATGAGTATTTATAAAAGACAATAAGATACCAACTATATGCAACATAGTATATGATACAATTATCAGCACAACTATAGCAAAGATAATAACACTTGTTTTATCTCATAATGATGCATATTTTACACTATATGATGGATTTCCAATAGAATTTGAGCTATATGCAACATATTATATGTGTTTCATGCCAAACATGTATATAATGACATTTAGAACTCGTCCAACAACTCAAAAATGCAGTTATAAGCGTATAAAGTTAGATTTAGCTACATAATCGATTACATTATCATTGTAACAGATTATGAACTGCAGTACAGATTACACAATTGTTTAATCTTTTTAATTTCGCAAAGTTGGTCAAAAGCACAATATATAATCATGTAACTTGTTGTGATCAATTTATAACCTGCAAAGAGAACTTTCTTAACATTGTACCATGTTAGTATCACAATAAACATGATTTAAGCAGTAGTTTATATCATAATGCATGATCAATGAATGATATGAGCAGTTTACATATGACAGTATGCAACTTCAGAATGCTTTTCAAATTTCTTGTGCACAACTTTGATCAAGAATGCCTAGCTCATTTTTTATTGTATAAAATATTTCTCTTGACAGTGGTTTTGTAAAAATGTCAGCCCATTGGAGCAAAGTATCTACAAATTCAATTTTAACTTCACCCTTTGAGACATGATTTCTAATAAAATGATGTCTTATCTCTATATGCTTTGTTTTTAATGCAAAATAGGATTCTTAGTCTAGTTGATTGCACTAGTATTGTCACATTTTAAAGGTATGTGTTGTAAGTAAATGCCATAATCTTCTAACCGACTTTTAATCCAAAAAGATTGAGCACAACAATTTCCAGCTGCAATTTACTCGGCTTCTGTGGTAGATAATTCCACACAAGTTTGCTTCTTCGAATGCCATGTGATCAAAGAGCATCCGAGTAAATCACAAGTACCGTTGGTGCTTTTTCTATCAAGCTTGCAACCACCAAAATCAGAATCACTATAACTCTCTAGGGATATGTTTGCACCTCTAGGATACAATAACCCAACATTTTTAGTTCCTTTAAGATACCTCATAATTCTTTCTACTGCAGTTAAATGTGATTCTTTTGGATAAGACTAAAATCTAGCACATAACCACACATTATGCATTATGTCGGGACTGCTAGCTGTCAAGAAAAGTAAGGAACCAATAAAACCTTGATACATTTTCTAGTCAACGTCCTTACCTTTTTCATCGTTATCAAGATAACAATTAGTGGCCATTGGAGTTGCAGCTTCTTTGCATGAATATTCTTTGATAACAATTAGTGGTCATTAGATAACAATTTTAAACTTCTTTAATAGGTCAGCACAATATTCGAATTGGTGGATGAATATTCCTACATCCCCTTGCTTTACTTGCAGTTCAAGGAAGTAGTTGATTTCTCCTATCATTGACATCTCAAACTCCTCCTACATATTCTTAGAAAAATCCTTGCACAATAGAGGGTTAGTAGATCCAAATACTATATCATCAACATATATTTGCACAAATAATAAATCTTTTCCATATTTCTTATATAATAAAGTTGAATCAACTTTACCCCTTTGGAATTCCTTTTCAAGGAGGAATTCACTCAACCTTTCATACTAGGAGCGTGGAACTTGCTTAAGGCCATAAAGAGTTTTCTTCAACTTAAAGATATGATCCGAAAATTCAAAGTCTTGAAAGTCAGGCGGTTGTTCCACAAATACTTCTTCCTTGATGTAGTTATTTAGAAATACACTCTTCACATCCATATGAAAAAGCTCGAAGTTCAATATTGATGCAATGGCAAGTAGGATTCTTATTGCTTCAAGTTTGGCCACAGGTGCATAAGTCTCATCATAATCATGCCTTCTTCCTTGCTATATCCTTTTGCTACAAGTCTTGTTTTGTTCTTGATGATAGCTCCAAAATCATCAATTTTGTTTCTAAAGACCCATTTTGTTCCTATCACTTGTTGAGCATTTTTCCTTGGAATGAGTTCCTACACATTTTCCTCTTGAATTGGTTCAACTCTTCTTACATTGCCAAAAACCAATTTTTATCTTTCAACGCATCATTGACATTCTTCGATTTTATTTAGGATACAAAGGTCACATTAATGAAGAATTGATTCATTTGTCTTCTAATAAACACAACCTTTGTCATATTACCTATAATGTTGCTCTTTGACACATCCTTACGAACGGTCCAGTCTTTGAGAGGTTCTACACCAGTTTTGATTTATGTAACAACAGGTTTTTGAGCTTCTTAAGTGTCTTCAACATCCAGTTCCTCACCTGTATCAGATTCACCTACATTTATACACTCTCTCTGTTGAAATGTGTTAGTCATACAATCAAAGTTTTCATCAAAAGCAACATGTACAAATTCCTCAACAAATAAAGTGCGCTTGTTGTAAACTCTATATGTTTTGCTAGTCAATGAATATCCTAGAAAGATTGCTTCATCCGCTTTAGAATCAAACTTACCAAGGTTGCTTTTACCATTATTCAATACAAAACATTTTCAACCAAAAACCATTAACTGAGTAATGTTAGGTTTTCTACCTTTGAATAGCTCATAAAGGGTAAGCTTAAGAAAGGGTCTAATGATAGTCCTATTTAGCACATAACTGGTTGTGCGAACAACATTAGTCCAAAAGTGTTTGGGTATGGATCTTTCATTTAACATAGTCCTACCAAGTTCTTCAAGACCTCTATTTTTCCTTTCAACTACACCATTTTGTTATGGTGTTCTAGGTGTAAAGAAATTGTGTGATATCACTTGTTCATCACAAAAGTTCTCAAAATTTTCATTCTAAAACTCTCTTCCATGACCTTTTCTAATTAATAGAGGAAAATATCTTAAAGATTCTAAAGGTATTAGATGCATGAGAGAAAGTCCAAGTAAACCTAGAATAATCATCTACAATAACAAGACCATAAAGGTTTCCTCCTAAACTTTTGATTCTTGAAGGGCCAAACAAATCCATGTGTAATAGTTCAAGAGGTCTAGTGGTGGATATCATTCATTTGGATTTAAAAGAAGATCAAGTTTGTTTCCTTTTTTGAAAGCATCACAAAGTCTACTAAATTCAAACTTTATGTTTGGAAGCCCTAGTACAAGACCTCTAGATGCAAGTTTATTCAAGTGAGGTATGTGAATGTTTGCAAGTCTTTTGTGTCACAACCAAGGCTCATCTTCCTTAGACAACAAACATATTATAGATTTAAAAGAAGTCTTCTTGAAATCATATGTGTATGTATATATATATATATATATATATATATATATATATATATATATTGTTATATCTCTTACCTACAAGCACAAGTTCATTTGATGATGCATGACAAATTTAGCGATGATTTGATTCAAATGTAACCTTTAAGCCCTTATCACATAATTAGCTAATACTAAGCAGGTTATGTTTGAGCCCATAAACAAGTAAGACATTTTCAATGATGTATGAAGAAGGTGTTTGTATTTCACTAATACCAACAATTTTTCTCTTATAGTTATCCCCATATGTGACATGTCCATTTGTTTTGTGAGACAAGCTATTGAACCTTGTAGGATCTCCAATCATTTGTCTAGAGCATTCGTTGTCTAGATATCACATGGCCTCTTTTCCACATTTTTCCACACTGTTTTCAGGTTGTACAGATCTGGCCATCATGCTTAAATTTGTTCGTTGTTCAAAGTGCTTGTTGAGTTCATTTCTGCTTTTATTTTCTTTTTGCAGATCTTGCTTCAGTTTGAGTGTAGAGTATTTCAGTTCAGTGTCTCCCTCTCTTTCACATTTAATACTAGACGAGGTAGTGCCTTCATCTTCCTTTCTAAATTGCTCTTTGTTCCCTGAAAAATTCAAGTTAGCTTTTCTTTTGCATATCAAAATTTTTTAAAACCTTTCTGCCATTAAATCTTTCTCCTCATGCTTTAGACTTTTTGCAAATTCCATAGTAGTTTCAGCATCATACTTCAAGGTGTTTATGTATCCTTTCTCCTCGTGATTTATCCTTCTTGACATAGAGAAAGTTTGACTTTTATCGTCTCAATTCTTGTCTTGATTGGTTCATGAGGATTGTTGATTACAAGATCCCATACACATTTTCCTATTGAATTCAATAAACCATTATTTTCATCAGCAATTACACCTTTGCTCGTAGTCTGAGATATATTGACCATCAGGAACAATTTAATCGATTAGGCAGTGAAAGTAATTGTTAAAATAGAATGGCTCAATTTCTCACACCAAGAGGGGGGTGAATTGGTGAAACATAAAAACAAAGTCTTTTAAAATCTTTTTCACAAAAGGTGATGCCTTTAAAGCTTTCTTAAAACGCAAGGAAAAAGACTTTCTAATGTAGCGGAACTTGGTCGAATAAGTACATAGCAAAGTCGATCAAACGTAAAAGAGTAGGGATTAGAAAATTCAAACACTACTTTTATACTGGTTCGGCCAACCTGCCTACATCTAGTGTCCTTCCAACCACGGGGAAG
>NC_028356.1:20498932-20532705 GCF_000741045.1 Vigna radiata var. radiata
AGAACCTGATCTTGTGGTAGACACCCAAATGTGTAGATAGATCAGACTTTAAATGCACAACAACCTTGCTCTTCGAGAAATCTCATGGAGATGATCACCACGATCACTTCAAGAGCTCTATTTTTCCTTACAACTACATCATTTTGCTATCAAATTGGACTAAGCCTTAAAAATTGTTCTTTTCAAAATATTTGTGAAATCTTTGACTTTCCTGAAATCAATAAACAAAAATGATGAATCAACAAGATAGAAGAGATAGAGAAAGATCAACATAAACAATAAAGATAAATCAATTATTATGTCATTTGTTGTGCAAGAAAGCCTAAAATCATTCTTTTGTTCATCATAGAAAATGAAGATATAGGTAGGTTTAGCTCCCCTTATCAACAAGTTATTTTCACTATCACTTTTAAATAATTAACAGTAGAGTGTATAACATGACCCATTATTGTTACGGTGTTATTTTACCTTCTTCATTTCTTCATCACATGTTCACCTTCACACATCATTTTTTCCTCACCTCCATTATCACCTTCATCATTGAAACCTCATACATCTCCATAATTTTCATACACAAATTTTAATTTATGTTTTGCTCCTTAGTTTTAACAGTTTCGAGATTATGCATTTAGGGTGGAGGAGAAGAAATTGGAATGCCCAAAAGCACAATAAATGTGCATATACAGTTGGTTTAATACCATTGTTGGTCCCAATTTTTGTCAGCTTTGTTCGAAATGGTCTTAATTTTTTTTACAATGTTCAATGTAGTTCTAAATATCGTAATTTACATTCAAGTAAGTCCTTTTTGCAAACGCCATTTAAATTGTTAACGGCCAAATTTCTAGATGTGCAATTAGTGAATGACATGTCATTTAACTACTGACGTGGACACTTTAAGTTGTAGTGAGGTGGATTTATTATTTTTGAAAGTGTATTTATGATATTAGGGTTTTTCTTTTCAAAATTAAATTAAGGGTATTGAGGTCTGAAGGTTTGGTCGTGGTTTGGGAGGGAAGTCTGCAACATTAGGAAGAACATCAATGACGTGTAGTTCAAATTAGAAGCATTGATCTTTGGCAAAGTCAGGTTTGTGTTCTTAATTTACGATATGTGGCATTGGTCTGTAACATTTTCTTGAACACTGTAAAATGTGGAAATTTTTTGGAATGTGAGTGTTAGATTTTGGAAAAGTTATATTTTGTTTAACATTTGTGTAAACTTTTTAAGGCATTAGTGTGTAACGTATTATAATTGGTTGTGTGTGGGTGATTATTGGTTTTTTGTCTTTAGTTTTGGTTTCCCATATCGTTTAGTAGTTACTTTTAGCTTTTACATAATGGTCCCATACCCATAAAGTTCATTTTGTTGGCTTGCATTTGGGATGTCTGATGAGAGGTTTAATGTTGTGGTCCACCATAGTGGAACCCTGGTAAAGGATATTCCTTTTGAATATGTTGGTGGGGAAGTGACTTATTGAAGTGTGGACCCTGACAAATGGAGTTATTTCGAAGTGGTAGACGCCCTTAAGGAATTGAGGTATATTAAAGTCACTGAGTAAGTTCTTTTGCTCTGTCATGGAAGTTTAGAGAGTGGAGAAGGTAGCCATGTAGGTGGGAATGAGGATGAAGTGGTGGTCCCCGGCAACGGCGCCAAAATTTGATGGGTGTCGCAGCCCATACAAATTTGATGTGCAAATAAATGTAGTATAGCTAGGGAATGACCCCTAGGTCGTCTCCCAAAGACCAATTTTGCGATTCGAGAATCAGGTCTAACACGAAGTTGGGGGGGGGGGTTGAAAGTGTTTGAGACGAAAATTAAACTCAATTAAAATGCATGGAAATTAAGCACAACCGAATAAAATAGAAAATATTAAAGTAAAATAAAATGCTAAGCCTAACACTGCAAAAGACAAATATCCAAACATAATTAAAAATATTAAAGTGCAACACTAAATTAAAAAGATTAAAAGCAACTCAAGATACTTTGTAAAATATTTAAAAGCAAAAGAAATAACAAACATAAATTTCTTCTACCATTCCTCGAGTCCCATGTGCATCTACCAAAGGGAATTGAATTTGCAAAGCTTCTAAAAAGATAATCCTTGACCGTGAACTCCCATTTGTTGGGCTTCCATTTGTTGACTTCAAAGTAAAATGAAAATGGGGAAAATTTTCTCATCCATCCGTGACCATGCACACCGTTGCAACTCAAGCTCCAAGAAAAATTCAATGTGCCTTTCATTACCGAGAATAACAATGTGCCATTCACTATCCTCCTTTTCTCCAAAAAGAATTCATCTATGCATTAGTAGTCCACCTAACTTGATGGGACAACACTTCTACACAATTAAATAAATTAAAATTAAAAAAACAACTTGCAGCTCTCCCCATTAACCACCGTATACCTCTTCATTCTCATAAAACCAAAATTTGCTATTAAAATAAATGGACCTATAGATAAACAACATCATCATGTCAGTAGCAAAGAAAAGAAAGCATGTAGCTAGATCTCAAAGCAAAAGAATTGGCACATTAATCCAGCTGCCACCGTGAGCAACAACTATATACTTTTCATTCTTCAAGGAAATTTTGGTGCAGATTGACGTGACCACTTGCTTCATTCGGAATCACACAACAACAACCAAACTTCATCAAAGTGGCAGCTAAGCTTTTTCCACAATAAAACCGTGTAGCATCATATTAACCATGAAAGAAAACGTTTTCAGCCAAAGTGTGTCTCGGCTGCACCCCCCACCAAATGTTCCAGCATCTCCTTTTTAGAATGTGACGGTTGCCCTCTTTTTCCTAGGATCAAGTGTCTTAAAATATAGGATGGGGTCCACCCAAAAAACCCTAGGGTAAGTGTCCTACAATTTTGGGCCCCTCATAATTTTTAACAATGGCCCAATGTGCAAAGGTTTGTCCAAAAAGTTTTAACAATTAAATTACAATACAACTAAAATTTAAAATGTCTAAATTTGAGAGTCTTGAATTTATTTTGTCTCCTCCAAATGTCCTAAATTGTGTTTCCAAAATTTTTCCTGAAAATAATAATGCAAATAATTAGCTCAGAAAATTCAAATTAATTAAAATTAGAATTTCCGGTCAAATTAAGCATAATTAGGAAAAACGGGAAAATACCGGACAATTAAGCACAATTCCCTGATTAATTCTAGCACAATAAACTAAGTGAAATCAGTAAAATATTGACTCATCAGCAAGGTTTGGATGATGAAGTGTAGGTGTAAGCTTTGGATGAACAACAAGCGCAGGGGGAAGAGGAGGAGGAAGTAGAGGTGGAGGACATGGATGAACAACAGGTGCAGAGGAAGGAGGAACTAAAGGTGGAGGGCATGGATGAACAACACGTGCAGGGGGAGGAAGAAGTACTTGTTGAAGATTTTACTTCAAGTGAGGATGATGATGCAAGGATGGTGCATGGTGAAGTTCGTGAAATAGTAGTTGATGAAGGACAAATGGATGAAGGACAAGGGGATGAAGGGCTAGTGGATGTTGATGTAAATATTGATGAACTAGTAAATAACAATATAGAAGGGTTTATGTCAGTGGAAGTTAATGAAAATGAAGAAAACTATTATTTAGAAATAGATGATAGTGCACATAGCCACAAAAACCCAAATGACAGGGGGTTGTCCGATGATGAGTGGGACTCAGATTTTTTGGCAACTCTAGAAGAAAGTGGATGTGAGGATATAGGTGATGAAAGGCAAAGTTATGGTCCATTTGGAACATTTGTTAAGCAAAAGTGCATGTCAAAATACAAGTGGGAAGTGGGAACAAAGTTTAGGGATAAAAATGAGTTTATGGAGGCTGTTAGAAGTTATGCAGTCCATGCGGGGAGGAATTTGAAGTTTATTAAGAATGATAATAGAAGGGTACGAGTGAGATGCTTGGGTGCCCAAAAAAGTTGTCCATGGATGACTTATTGTGGGTATTTGGAAAGATGTAGAACATGACATTTGAGAAAAAGATTGGATATGCATACTTGTAGTAGGCAATTCAACATTAAAATGATGAACGTTAAGTGATTGAGTAAGACATTAGATACTTCACTACATGAAAATCCAAATTTGAAGACAAATGAAATACGCTTAAAAGCTTTGAGGACATGGAATACCAATGTCACAATTTATAAAGATTGTAGGGCAAAGATAATAGCATCATGCAAAGTTGAAGGTTCTTTTAAAAATCAATTCACAAGAATATATGACTATGCACATGAATTATTGAGATGTAACCCTGGATCAACAGTCAAAGTTAAAGTGGATAGTGACAATGGTGAGACAACATTTCAGAGGTTCTACGTTTGTTTGAAAGCTTGCAAGGATAGCTTCGTCTCTTGTAGGCCATTTATTGGTTTGGATGGATTTTTTTGAAAGGAAAGCATAAGGGGAAGACATTGGGGGTAGTGAAGTATGCGATTCATGCACTTTTATGTCTGACCAACAAAAGGTATATGTATTTCTTTTATGTTTTTGTTTTGGTTCCTAAGATTAAATGTATTACTTATATCATATTTGGTCCCCATTTTTGTTAAAAATATTCAATTTGGTCCCCATTTTTGTTAAAAATATTCAATTTGGTCCCTTTACACAGGGTTTGCTGCCAACTATGTCTGAACTTTTTATCTAGGGTAGAGCACAAATTTTGCATGCAACACTTATATGCAAATTTTAGGGAAAAATTTTCTGGGCAAAACTTGAAGAATATGATGTGGAAGGATGCTACAAGTACATACCCCCAAGCATGGGAAATAAAAATGTCAAATATAAAGGAAGTCAATATAGAGGCTTACAAATACCAAATTGTTATTCCCCCAAGGTATTCTTTGTTCCTTAACAAGACATTGATGACATGTATATTGGATATAAACATATTTTTTATTCCTTGTAACAAGTATTAGTCTAGATCTAGATTTACAGGTCGAACAGTTTGTGATACACTTAACAATAACATGACTGAAGCTTTTAATAGTGTTATTGTTGGTGCTAGAGGAAAGCCCATTATAACCATGCTCGAAGAAATTAGACTTTACCTCATGAAAATATGGGCAACCAACAAAATCAAGATGTGTAATATGGACTTTGATATCTACCTCAAGATTAGAAAGAGGCTTACAAAAGAATCAAATTTATCCAAAAATTGGATTCCTACATAAACATTTCCTTTCCCACTATTACTTGATGTTAGGTGGTCTGTGATTAAAATGTTGTTATTCATCACTTCATTTTTAACTTGTATTCTGTTGAGATTGTTGACAACACAATATCTGTATCACTCTGGTTTTTTATGATGGCAACACATCTTTAATAGCACACATATGTTATTGTTGTGTTACATGTTCTTATGCGACTGTTTGGTATATTTGTTGAACATGTTTCTGTGATATATTGTTATGTGAATGCATACTTATTGAGCTTGTACATGTTACATCATTTCTGGATGCATTGCACATGTTTTAAAGCATGAAAACCACAAGCACTTTTGTGAACTTATAACTGTGTAACAAAGCTGCAGTATAGTCGACTGCATTACTAATTGAATCGACTATGTTAAAGTCTTTGTACAAATTTTGAGAATCAGTGCTATGTGAGATTTTGTGAAGGAAAGAATTTCAAAATGCTTTGACATGTTGAAGTCGATTGTGTGCGTCACACATTCGACTGTATTAGTTGTTTGCTTTGAAATTTCATTATGCTCATGAACAATAACAACTATATTTTCAAAAGTTAGTTGAGCATTGATTAAAAGTCAACTATATTGAATGAGCATTTATTTTGTTTGACTGACTGCTACTGGTTTGACTTTACTTTTATAACTGTTTTAACATAGTCGACTGGATTAGTAGCATATTTGACTAAGGGAGCGTTTGATTAACAGAATTCTATAAATAGACAGAACATGAAGTTGTTCTAAGACTTTTGATGATCTAAAATTTTCACATTTTGTTTCAGATTGATTTCTCTGGATTATAGAGCTCCAAGAACTCGTCAAGAAGATGGTGGTGATATTTCTTGAAGGAGATTCAAAAGGAGATTGATTATGCGCTCACTACTTGATGACATATATGCACATTGAGGTGTTTCTGGTTGATCAAGATTCTGGTTTAGCATCCGTGGTGATTGTTGTGTGTACCTGTTGTGACTACAGGGGATAAAGTCATGGAGTCTAGTTCAGTTTGAGGACTGTTCAAAGTGGTTTTGCAGATTACAGGAGAGGGGACATCTTGCTACAAGTCTTGCTGTATTATTTTGGCTATATTTTGGTTAGAGGGTTAGAGAAGAGATTTATATTTTTGATGTGGAGGTCTTCTATAAATTCCTTGCTGTAAAAACCTTGACCGTTATAGTGCAATTACTTCCTGGTAGTGGAAAGACACTGGATGTAGGCATTAAGGCCGAACCGGTATAAAAACCAGTGTTTGAATTTCTCTATCCCTGCTAAGAAAGTTTTGTAAAGTTTTATACTTTGATTTAAAGATTGCAAAAAGATTCTGATTTTGAAAACCCACCAATTCACCCCCCTTCTTGGTGTAAAAAAAAGCCTACCTGTTTTCCAACATATTCACTGATTACTTCATGGGAGTTGGTTTGGAGAAAAAATGTTTATAGTTAGGCATTTTGTAGTGATTACAAACAAGTTTACAGTCAACCTAGACAATCAAGATTGTACGTGCAAGAAGTGGCTCATTGATGGGATCCCTTGTTGCCATGCAATTGCAACCATGAAGTTCTTAAATTTAGATCCAGAGTAGTATGAAAAAAAGAAGGTTGGAGCAATGGGAGCTAAGGAGGGATGAAACCCAAATGACCAAAGGTGACCACTGCAACAAAATTAAGGATTTGTCGTATTGTTGGGCATAACAGAAATCATTGCCCCTTACGTCCTCAAGATGAAGCAGACCTACCACAAGCATCTGAAGCACCACCCCAACCACCAATTAAGAAAATGACACAACCATCTGAAGCACCACCCCAACAAACACAGGAATCCAGAGAAGAACCAACTCAGCCAATCAGAAGGGACAAATTACCAATTAAGAGACCATGTGGTTTATAATGTTATAAATTTTGTGTACTTTTGTTTTGTTCGAAATGGTCACTTGCGTACTAAGCATTTGGAAATGGCTTCCATTAGGCATTGGATATGTTTTAATGTACTTTACTAATTAAGAGACCATTATAATGTTTTGATGTTTCTATTTAAATACTTACATGTAAGCATGAGCTGAGTTCTGTTTATGCAAAGATATCGTTTTTCTAATTTCTACAGTTGCAAAGATATTGTTATTTTGATTTTGCATTTTAGAACTTTCATTTTATGCACACATCAGTCATCATCACAGGGACCACATTCGCCAATAATTAACTGAAATGGGGACTTCATTAAACAATTACTTAATGATACAAATTTCATTCCTTCATTCATTACAAAACACAAACGTCCAACCTTAACATTACAAAACTTCAACTTCATTGTCCTAAAAACACTAAATTAAACCAGATTAGGGCCACCTAAAACGCATGAACACTTGAACAAAAACACACACAACTCATCAACCTAAAAACACACACTACATAAGTATGTTCACTACACTAACAACACCCATCACTGCTACTAATAATTGGATCCTTTTTTTCAAAGCTTTCACCGTGTTTTCCATATCATAAATCTTCCTCCTTTCCCTTGCAATAAAAACATCCCTTTCATCAACATTTTCTTCATTGCATCACTTGAAATAGTTACAACACATCACATTACCAGCTCCACTCTGTTATTCATCAACAATGAAAACTTCAAACACAATGTTAATTACCAACACATAAAAAAATAGGGTTTAATTAAAAATGCTTTTATTCAGATAACCTTGTAGTTACGATAACCCCAAAAATATCTTCCAGCATTCTTTGAACTTCTAACCATTTTTATTATTGCCATCTCACCATAATTGTAAATGGGGTTTATCCCTAGCCCCATTGAACCACCACTATGAAAAGAATGACAACTTTTCGGTGTCCCAAGCTATTGCAACACGAAGAAGAAGATTGAGGAGCAAACATGGCTCATCAACCACTAAGATTGGGAAGAAGATTCCTTAACCTCCAACGTCACTATGGCTTTCACAAAAGAAAAGTAAAAACCCTAATTTGAGATTCCACCCTCATAAAAGTATGGGTTTCATTAAATAAATGGCATGTCATTCAGAATCCACCTCACTATGCCTTAAAGTGTCTACATGAGCCAATAAATGACATCTCATTCACTGATAGCACAACTAGACATTTGGTCGTTAACGATTTAAGCGTTGTTTGAAAAAAAGACTTAATTGAACGTAAATTACAATGTTTAAGACTACATTGAACATTTTAAAAAAATTAAAACTATTTCGAATAAAACTGATAAAAATTGGGACCGACAATGATATTAAGCCTATTTTTTTTTTAAGAGGAAGCAACATTAACACCAAATTATGCTTCACTAAATCACCTACAATTGCAATGTTATATTTAATTATAATGATTGAAAGAGAAAGGTATGTCCCTTATTAGAAGTGATTGGAGAAGGAAGTAAAAGATGAGTTCGTGGTGTTAATGGAAGGTGTTGCTTGAGTTACTCATCTCAAAGTGTACTCCTGAATTAGAGTTTTAGGTGTGCTCATGCTTCTTAATCAACAATTTTCGCACTAAAGTTTTTTGGGTACATTAAGACTAAGCGGAGAAAAAAAAAGAAAGAAGAAGATGATGAATTGTTGGGTGGAAGGTGTTTGATAGGATGGAAGTGAATGAATGATTAGGAAAAATAAAAAGAGAAATAATCTTTTAATAATGGAAGATACAAAGGAGATGGAATGAGGCAAAATGATAGACAAAGCCATACACTATTCAGTTAATTATTCAGATAATTATTTAGACAATGTTAATAAAAATGATTAAATTAAATAAAATTAACAAAAATAAAAACTTAACGAAGTAAAATAAGAACCAAATTTAACAAATTAGATTAAAATAGAGACTAAATTAATAATTTACTCAAAATACAATGAGATATCTTTAAGTTTTGGTTTAGCCATTCCTTTAACATGATTAGTTATGTTTTAACACCAAGCTTAATTGAAATTGCACCAAATCGGAGACAAGCAGTTCATTTAAACACTGTACTGTCATGTTCTTGATTTCATAAGCAAGCTTGTGAAGTTCTGATGCTATGAAAGAATCATTGTTATAATTATTATTCTTCTTTCGAAAATCATTTGAAATTTGGAACGCATTCTTCGTCTCCGCTGGATCTGATCTGAACACGGTGCCATGAATCGGTTGCTGAAAGCGGCGAGAGCCTCTGGTTCTCTCAACCTCTCCAATCGTTCCCTCACGTAAGCCCTATCCAACTCTTTCCACTGCTCCGTTCATTTTTATGTTTTCCGTTATTTCAATTCATTGGAGGGTTGCTATTGCTGTTGTTTCCATTTGCAGAGAAATTCCCGACGAGGTTTACCGGAATCTGGAGGGGCTCGGTGGCGGCGGGGACGACGACAAGTGGTGGGAGGTAACGTACATTTTAAATTGAACAGAAGTTTCATTTTGAATAGGAAAACGGAATGAAATTTAAAAGGAAATGAAATGCAATGCAATCGAACGAAATTTACAGGCTGTGGAGCTTCAGAAGCTTATTCTGGCTCACAATAGCATTGGATTGTTGAAGGAAGATCTGAGGAATTTGCCTTTTCTCGTTGTGCTGAATCTCAGCCACAACTGTCTCACGCAGCTTCCCTCTGCTATCGGAGAGTGAGTTTTTGTAACGCTTCAGTTTTGCTTGTTACTGTTTTAGTTTGAAAATGTGTTGCTGGATTTTTTATTGTTGTTTGTTTCTTATTTGTAGGTTGCCTCAGTTGAAGATGTTGGATGTTTCGTTCAATTCAATAATTGAAATACCCGAGGAGATTGGATCGGCAGCATCGCTTGTTAAGTATGCTCAATTATGTTTCTTTTTTTTTCTAGGTTGGTTGATATGAGGAAGTTTGCTTCCCTTTGTACTTACTCTGTTTGCATGTTTGACTTGCATGCTGCTCGGCTTTTGCATTTGCTTGTCTAGGCTTGATTGTTCAAATAATAGGCTCACGGAGCTTCCAAGCTCGCTTGGCAGATGCTTAGAATTGTCGGACTTAAAGGTAATGACTATGTCTTGCTGAAACTTCGGAGAGTAGATGTTATTTGTGCAATTGGCTTATGCTGCTCATCTTGCAGAAAATGGGTATTTTCAAATTGTGCTTGTGATATTGTGAATTAGACCTTGAAATGCTATCAAGTTTATTTATTATTTTGACGCCTATAAAAGGCATTTGTTTATGGAGCCCACTAGAAAGTATGGACACAACATGGAACAGTGATGTCTGACAAGTTTTAAAAATTATGGAACTTGAAACATCTATTATAATTTTAAAATATAAAATTAGTGTAACATTAAAATAAATCACAAGTCTTAAATCAATACGGGGAAATGTGTAAAAAGAAAAAAGAAGAATCAAAGAGAACCAATGCTTTAAAAGTCAACATGATTCATTGTAGGAATAATAAAATGTTATAAATATGACTAATATTAATGTAATTATTATGATATTTCTCATTTGTATTGTAATAAAATTGTAAAATATAAAAGAGAAAAAAATGGGCACAGCTACTTCTTTGAAGTGTTCAAGCTTCTTTAGGGGTTCACTTTGTTCTATGTTAATGTTAAACATTCTAATTGATAATATTTGGATACTTCTAAGACCAGTATCCAAATTCCAAACTGCACTACAATTAATGGAGTAATTTTTCTTTTGAGTGCATGATTAAGGAAGTAGTTTCCTTTCTGATAAACAGTGATGTACTGCAATTTGTTGGCCAGATTATTTTCTTGTTCGAAGAAGATTTGTCCAATTCCTGTCACTGGCACTGCCAAAGAATTAGTTACTTTCCTGTTAATTGCATGCTTGTGGCATTTCTCTCTACCACCGTATGTCTATGTTAGGTTTCTTGGAGACAAGAAACTAGATTTATAATTCAGTTTAAGAAATTAACACACAAATCTTACTGCACAGTGTAAATAACACTCTAATTCTGAAAAACATAATACATGAAAACATCCAACAGCTTCCAAGGGAAGAAATTCCCTTCTACACAGGACAAGCCCTGTTCTGAAACAAAATACACTCAACAACCAGAACTAGAACACCCCCCCTTCCTTAAAAGACAAAAACTGCCTAACTACTAATTAAAACTTCCCCTAACTTACTTTTTAAACTTCTCCTAACTACCCCTAACCACTTCATACTAACTTCTATGTTTTACTTTTGCCAAACTATCTAAAAACTATCTACAATGTCTAATACATTACATATCCTATCATTACTCGTCATTGCAAACCAACCTTGTCCTCAAGATTGTAATCTAAAAACTGGTCCTTAATTGTTGCGACAACTTCCCATGCGATTGCCTCAAGGATTCCTTTCAGTCGTTGGATTAATCCTTGAATCTGCAAAGATCTAACTTTGACAACAAAATCTTTTGCAAACATATGCTTAATAAACAATCTGACTTGGCTTCCAAAATCAACAAGTTTATTACTGGAGTTTGCTAGCAATTAATTTCCATAACAGATAAGTAACCCAAGACAAAAGGGAGATCGCCCAACTTTCTTGTCCTTCTTGCATAGGGCCTGCCACTTTGTCAAGAAATGCTCCCCCAACTGGTTTTCTGATGTTGGGTTTACTGCTGCCATCCTCTCATGTGAAATTTCCACACTCCCAATCTGTGTTACTGCTGTCAAACTCTCAAATAACATGTTTCCCTTGTTCCCTTCAACTATCCTTAGTTGAGGTGTTGCAAGATCTTCCCAAGAAAGGTTATGAAATTTCTGTTGCCAGCTCTTGAACCCCTTGATTGCATTTTTTCCCATGTTATTGATGGTTAGGTGTACTTCTGTTGTTCCTGTGATGTTCTGGACTTCAAAAACATTTTCTGTCCCAACACCAACTACCTTTGAACCATCTACACTCAAAACAGCCTCATCTTTTACTTTACTCCCAGAAGTAATGGTTACAATGTTACCACCACATTCGGCCTTCTTTCTTCTATCTTCACCCTCGTTCACTGTTTTGACATATTCACCAAGACCTACCACACTATCCCCATTAAAACCAACAACTTTTGCAACTTCATCCTGAGAAGCAAGAGTCACAACATTCCCATCACAGTCTTGGTCTCCACCTTCCTCTTCACTGATATCCTTTTCTCTTCTTCCCACTATATCTCCATACACAGAACCTTTACTTCCATCTGACTCTCTTTCCATGTTTGAGTCTTCTCAAGATATCCTCCATCATATCTCCGAACCTTTGAAAGTTGGCTCTAGTTTCCTCTCTATTCTCCTCAAAAGCTCTCTCTAATGTACTCACTCTACTCTCTATGGTGTTTGACTGATCCGGCAGGTCGGACCAATTTGTTAGGTTTCTTGGAGACAAGAAACTAGATTTATAATTCAGTTTAAGAAATTAACACACAAATCTTACTACACAATGTAAATAACACTCTAATTCCGAAAAACATAATACATGAAAACATCCAATAGCTTCGGAGGGAAGAAATTCCCTTCTACACAGGACATGCTGTGTTCTGAAACAAAATACACTCAACATCTAGAACTAGAACACCCCCCTTCCTTAAAAGACAGAAATTGCCTAACTACTAATTAAAACTTCCCCTAACTGCTGTTTAAACTCCTCCTAACTACCCCTAACCACTTCATACTGACTTCTATTTTTACTTTTGCCAAACTATCTAAAAACTGTCTACAATGTCTAATACATTACATATCCTATCAGTCTCCTTTTGACATAAATTACCCTTTCATTTGTGAAGTTTCTTCTCGCCACTTCAAAATGGTGGATTTCTTAGAAGAGAATTGCTTGAACCTATTTTTGTGACATCACATGCATGAACTCAAGCCGATGCTGTGCAGACTGTCTATTATCTTTCTATTTTTGTGACATCACATGCATTACCTCTCGACTTTAAAATATAATTGGACATTGATATTGATGATAGATTATGTCAAGATCCCCTGACTGCACTAGAATTTAATAATATGAAGACATGCATCCAAGACTCTTGATAATGGTCTTCGCCTGATATGTATTATCTTCCTATTACCCCAAAGTCAAACGAATTGAGCACAAGTTTAGCGAATGGATTCTGTAGTTTACCTTTTTGTGGTTATATATTTTTATTTCTTGGTCCTTGATTTAGGTCATTCAGCGTATTAAATCTATTGATGAAGATTGCGTTTACTTTAAATTGGGGGCTGTGAAATTTTCCTTACATACATTACCTGGCTTTACAATTGAACTAAAATTAATTACAACTTTTTTCTATTTATTGGTGTAAGTCTTTATTCATGTAAAATTCTTGATTTAGGTCATTCAGCATACTTAAATCTATTGATGAAGATTGTGTTTAGTTCAAATTGGTGGCTGTGAAATTTTCCTTACATACGTTACCTGGCTTTACAATTGAACTAAAACCAATTACAACTTTTTTCTATTTATTGGTGTAACTCTTTATTCATGTAAAATTCTTGTACGTGCTGTTTGATGAAGTGAGGCTTATAATGCAGGGATCAAACAATCTTTTTACCAGCTTGCCAGAAGATTTAGCAAATTGCTCTAAATTGTCTAAGCTAGATATGGAGGTAGTAATTAGTAGCAAAAATTTAGTGTATTAGTTGACTGCAAACATCTCCTGAAACCTTTCAAAAATTAGGGTTTCATTAACTAGTGCTCTCTGTTCATTACCTTTTTGTCTTTGCCAGGGAAACAAGCTATCAGTGATATCAGAAAATCTCATTTCATCATGGACCATGCTTACCGAATTCAATGCATGTAAGGGTCCTTTATTCTCTAAAGTAAATGCATAATATCAATTAATTATTTTATTCCTATTTGTAAATTTTTTGATGTGGCAAATGTTTTTCCGTTATTACACTTGCTACAGCAAAAAATTTGCTGACAGTGTTACCAGTCAGCATTGGAGGCCTTTCACGTCTAATTCGTCTTGACCTTCATCAAAACAGTGAGTTTTTTAAACAATGGTCAACTTTTTTTTTTTTTTTTTTTTTTATTTCTTTTGGTTTCTCCATTATACATTCTGACTTAGAAATTATGTGTCAATCTGTGCAGGAATATCCGCAATCCCTTCATCAATCAATGGTTGTCATTCACTTACAGAGCTTTATTTGGGGTCAAATTCTAACCTATTCCGATGCAAGTCTTCATATTATTAAAAGCATACTGTGCTTTGTTTTACTTTCTTCTTAAACCATCTGCGTTTCTCATACATTGTGTGTTTATATTTTCCTCTCTATTTAGGAATAACAATATTTCTATAGTACCAGTGGAGATAGGGGCCCTTTCTCGACTTGGGACTTTAGATCTTCAGTCTAACCAGGTAGGAAGTAGCGTGTTTAGAAACAATATTTAGAGGAAATAATTGATTGTTAAAGCTCTCTACTCCCTTGAAGCTAAAAAAAATATTACAATTTTCGTCTTCTGATAGTTTGTTCTCTTCTCCCTCAATACTTGATTATTAATTCAATTGTTTATTGATGTTGTGTATTCACAGCTGAAGGACTACCCAGTAGAGGCATGCAAGTTGAGTCTTTTAGTTTTAGATCTTTCTAATAATTCATTGAGTGGGTTACCCCCTGAAATGGGTAAGGTCAGCAAGTTTTGGTACTATGATAAGTATAGTTTCTTTATTTTGAAAAAAAATTTGTAACTAAAAGCATACTAGTTCTAGAGTAAATATGCAATGGTTATATATATATATATATATATATATACACACACACACACACACACACACACTTTTTTATCTCAACTCTACTGATTTCAGTATCTAAAAGAATTGCAAAGAAATTGATTAGTAAAATTGTAAATACAGGGCATCATTCCCTGTGATAGCTAGTTCTAAATAAACAATAATTACAGGTGCTGGACCTGGGTATACTTTATTGTCCTCTCAAGGTAGACATTTCTCTTCGCTGACATTGAATCTCTACCTTTTGCTTCTTGTTTAGGAAAAATGACTACATTGAGAAAACTTCTGCTTAGTGGAAATCCTTTGAGAACTCTTCGAAGGTACAGAAAATGGTCCTTTCAGAGGTTAACATTTATATATATATATATATATATATATATATATATATATATATTCCTCTAATATTTTTTTTTCTTCTCACCAGCTCATTAGTATCTGGACCCACACCAGCATTACTGAAATTTCTCCGAAGCCGACTCTCTGTGGATGAAGGTATCTTACAATGTTAGATCCATTATGCATTTTACTTGTGTTAGGTATAATATTGTAAAATTCTTCTGCAGATTCTGAAGCTGTAACCCCATCAAAAGAAGAGGTGATCACAATGGCTACCCGATTATCTATCACTTCAAAGGTGTTGCTTCTCTTAAAAGGAAAATATTAATTCCATAGTTTTTTTTTTTTTTTTTTTCTTTTTTTTTTTTTATGATAACCTGTTTGTAGACTGTGTTAGGTTTCTAGATAGAGGAAACGGGGAAAACCACTACAAACTCCTAAACTCACTGAATAGATCTTGTATTACAATGTTCCCCTTCCCACACGATGCCAATGATCCTATCAACAATTCTCAAACATCAAAAACTACCCCCCTGCATACAAAGACCCCACTCTGTATAGAAAGTTTCACTCAACCTAACAACCCAACTAACAACTACTTTTTAATGTTTCCTCTTAACATACACATTACATATCTTATCACTACATGCCGCTGCATAAACAACCTTGTCCTCAAGGTTGAAGTCTAGAAACTGGCCCTTAATTGTTGCAACAATTTCCCACATGGCTTCCTCAGGGCTTTCTTTCTGCCCTTGGATTAACACATGTTGCAAGACTTGATCTCCCATCAGCAGATTCATCAAACTTGGGGAAGATTCATCAGCTTTGGGGGCCTTCTTCCCTTGACATCTACCAAACAGCTTGGTAGGTAGAAACAAGCACCTCACTTTTGCAAGATCGTCATGATAGACCTGAAGATCAGTACCAACATCCATCAGAAGTTTCTTCCTCAAAGTAACTTGTGCTTGAGAAGGATTATCTCCATAAGTTAAAGGGAATCCAACTCTAGAGAGAAGATTTCTGAAAATATCTTCCTACTTGAGATTGAAACTGTAAAATAATTTTCGAGGGCTTGAAAGATCCCTCTCACTCTCATTTATATATAAGAAAGTTGTGATACAAGGTACATGATAAATAGATTAACCCAAGACACAATATAATCATGATAAATAGGGTAACCCTAGACACAATATAATAATGATAAATAGGTTAAATATTCTAACATTCTCCCTCAAACTGGAGCATACAGATTGTATGAACCAAGCTTGGAATAGGTAAACTCAATTTGAAATATATGATCTGTCTTAAAGAGTGTGCGGCAAATAGATGTGCAATTACTGGTCGAAGAACAACTAACAACAGCTTATGGATTGGACAGTGGTGGACAACTGCGAAACTTCAACTAGCACAATGAAACTTCAACTAGAATGACTTTGACAAAGGAGGACAATGACAAACTGTTGGGACTAGGTTGCCATCAAGTAAGGATGGGGCCTGCAGTGGCTGAAAGCGACAAAACTGCAGGGACTGCCGTCACTGACTGATAGGGTGATAGGCCTGCAATGGCTGAAAGTGACAACTGCAGGGACTGCCATCTCTGACCGGTGGGGCCTGCAGTGGCTGGAAACATACTCCCCTCACGGCGAATGACATAAATGATGGTGTGTCGATGACAAATCGTGATAGTGGAAGATCATAATAGTCTCCTTTATTCATCAAAGTACCCAAAAACAGATCTGACAAAGAGTTGGTGAAATTGTTGACTAAGATTTTGAATCTCGCTAGAAATAGACTCCCTCATGCCATGAGCAACCTTTAACCTATGACTTTGGTGTTGAAATTCCTTGGTGTTAACCACCGATTGTCCTTTGAGTCTTGAAAATAAATGACATCCAACAGGAGCATCACAGCTGCTACAACATACAAAGCTAAACACACATTATGAAAGGAGGTTAAGGAACAATGTTAAAACAGAGCTACAATGCTAAAACATAGTTTTTTCTTTTCTTTTATTTATTTATTTATTTTTTCATCTGGAAGACTTCTCTCATCCCATCTTCACTTCCATTCACCAAGAGATCATGACTCTTTAATTTCATAATCTCCATACCTTCACTTCAAGACATATTCAATCATCAATTTCCTCATCATCGTTATCCTTCATCCAACTTAGAAAACACCATTAACCCCAATTTTCTCCATAACCAATCGAAAAGAGTTAAACACTCATTCAGATCTTGACAACCTTAAAACCGAAGGAAAAGAGGTTAATCTGCAAGAAAGTAAAGAAGTGAGAACTTCTTGAGAGAAATTATGTGGAGTTGGCGGGGACAGCATTTTCTGCTAGTGACTCCAAACCGAATTACTTTCTTCCACCCTAGAAACATTCATAGGGTCAGAACAACAAAACGATGGAGGTATCCCTGGATTGGCTTGTAGAACGAAAATAGAAAGAGATTTAGGGAATTTTTATTTTAGGGTTTCGGAGAGAAATTGGGATTTCCCAATTATTTTGATGCATCTCGGGTTGCAAGTGGTTGTCACAAGGGCGAATTTGCAATCCACTTGCGATGGATGCTTGGAAGGGTGTCACAATGTGATTCTGACACTGGGAAGGTGGCGCATGACAAACACGCGTCGGAAGCTGGTCTGAGAGAAGTCGTGCGTGACGATGTGTGTGGAGGAGAATGAGACAGCAACCACCAGGGATGGGTCGCACTCCTTAAGGCACATAAAACCCTTAACTTTGTCGGAGAAAACGTGACAGTAGCGGCGGTGAATGTCGGGCAGATGTGGCGTGCGTGGCAGTGGCTGGATGAGAACTAGCCGTCGACACCTGCGGGGTTGGCTATCGCTCGAGGAGGCGATCCAGATCCATTGGTCATCGGACGAAACTGTGACGGTGAGCAACGACAGACGACGACAGACAATGGCGGTCGGTGGTAATGACAACGGAAAACAGCGAAAAGAATACTGCAAATAATGAGATTAGAAGAACATGATTGCTAATTTCAGAAAAGACAATTTTTTTAAGGCTGTCGATGGCTGTGGTAGCCACCGACGGCAACAAAGACAGAGTAGGAAGAGACTCAGACAACTTGCTTTGATACCACGTTAAGATTGAAACTATAAAATAATTCTCGAGGGCTTGAAAAATCCCTCTCACTCATTCTATATGTAGGAAAGTTGTGATACAAAGTACATGATAAATAGAGTAACCCTAGACACAATATAATCATGATATATAGGATAACCCTAGACATAATATAATGATGATAAATAGGATAAATATTCTAACAGTGGACAACTCCCCTCTTTCAACCCACGGGCAAAGTGGTTCTTCCTCACCCTTCCTAGTTCCATTATTGTCAATGACACCCTCTTCTCTTTTCTTCTCCCAATTGATTAAATTTTCTCCTCCATCTAAGAGTTTTCTTTGCTTTCTTTATGTCATACAGACTATCTTTCTCAGCATCCCTACCCGTCTTTACCTTTTTCTCTCCTTTCATGATATCTTGAAGAAGTTCCTCTATCCCTCCCTTTTTTCCTCTCTTAACAGAATTCTCACTTCCTTTTGAGCCCCTTTTGTGGTTCTTGGACTTCTGCATCATTTCTTTCATTTCTTGGAAACTGTGTTTAATAGGACTTTGAGAGTGTATGAAAGGAGGAAAAGGAATTAAAAGAAATAGGTCATAAGTTGTTAGGAGGGTTAGGGGGATAGTTAGAGCCATTAGGAAGTTAGTTGTTGTATGTTCTGGTAGCGGGTAGCTTTATAAGGTGGAAGGGGTGTTTAGGGACAAACATGTTTTGTTTTGTTGTATCTTAGAGACAGGACCATTGCATCTTGTGTGAAGGGAGAGGGCTCTCTTGGAAGTGTCCGGGCTTATACCTTGTATTCTTCGTCATCAAGAATAATAATGCAGATTGTTTTCAGTGTTTCTCTGTGAGTGTTCGTGTTTTCAGGTGTGAGTTCTGGATTTCTTGTTTCAAGAAATCTATCAATTGGTTCTACTTGTTGAATCATTGAAGGGAGAAAGAAATGGAGGGAAGAGTCATTGCATCAAGCTGCTAATGAGTATTGTCTACCATCTAGAAATAGATGGACAAACAAAAGTTCTCAACAGTATTCTAGAGATGTATTTAAGGTGCTTTAGTTTAGAACAGCCTAAAAGTTGGAGTTTTGTTCTACCATGGGCAAAATACTGGTATAACACCAGCTACCAGGGTTCAACAAAGTGCATGCCCTTTGAAGTGGTTATGGGACAACTCCACCATCTCTATCTTGGTTTGTAGTAGGAGAAACTGTGTTGGAAGCAATGGCACAAGAACTGCAGACCAGGGGCGAGGCTCTCAAACAACTGAGATACCATTTAGAGAGGTCGCACGATCAAATGGCCAAATTTGCCAATTGGAAACCAGGCCAACAACGATCAAGGAAGGGGACAGGGTATACTTGAAGATCAGACCCCATAGGCAAGCATCCATGCTTATCGGATTGCACCCAAAGTTGTCTGCCAGGTATTATTGTCCTTTCCAAGTGACCAAACAGGTAGGGCCAGTGGCATTCAGGGTTCAACTGTCAAAAATAGCTAGGATACACCATGTCTTTCATGTGTCAACTTAAATTGGTAGTGGGAACCCAAAAGTTTGAAAAGGAGCTATCGGAGGACCTACAAGGGGGAGGTCTAGTCTATTGGCCCCTCAAGGTGCTCAACAGAAGAGCAAATCAGATACAGGAGAACCAGTGTCGCAGGTGCTCATTGACTGAGAGGAAGGAGGACCGAAAGTTGCAACCTGGGAGGATTAGAGGACAATGAGGGAGTCATTTCTCATAATTCAACCTTGAGGATAAGGTTGTTCAAAGGCCGACGAGTAATGATAGAACTTTGAGAGTGTATGAAAGGAGGAAAAGGAATCAAAAGAAATAGGTCATAAGTTGTTAGGAAGGTTAGGGGGACAGTTAGGGCTGTTAGGAGGTTAGTTGTTTTATGTTCTGGTAGGAGATAGCTTTATAAGATGTGTTAGGATATAAACAAGATGGAAGGGGTGTCTAGGGACAAACATGTTTTGTTTTATTGTATCTTAGAGACAGGACCATTGCATCCTGTGTGAAGGGAGAGGGCTCTCTTGGAAGTGTTTGGGTTGTATACCTTGTATTCTTTGTCATCAAGAATAATACAGATAGTTTGCAGTGTTTCTCTGTGTGTGTTGGTGTTTTCGGATGTGAGTTCTGGATTTCTTGTTCCAAGAAATTTATCTGTGTCTCATTTCTTGAATATTTTCCCTCACTATTGTTCTTGTTTTCCCCAAACATTGGCTCACCCGTCAAGTGCATTCACTTTGCCTTCCATGATTCTTCCTCTTCTTGATCTGGCAGGTCAAATTAAATTGTTAGGTTTTGTTGGAAGTCTCACATCGACTAGAGATAAGGTCAATTAAGTGTATATAAGTGAGTGCAAACCTCACTCTACAAACCGGTTTTGTGGGGTTGAGTTAGGCTTAAAGTCCATTTCTAACATGCTATCAGAGTCATCGTTAAAAGCCTATCCTAGCGATATTTGTTGTTTGTTGGGCATATTGTTCCACCCGCTACCGGACCACCCATTAATGTCTAGTCCCACACTCGAGATGTATATACCTCGGCATGAGGGGGGTATGTTGGAAGTCCCACGTCGACTAGAGATAAGGCCAATTAAGTATATATAAGTGGGTGCAAACCTCACTCTACAAGTCGGTTTTGTGGAGTTGAGTTAGGTTTAAAGTCAACTTCTAACAGGTTTCTAGATAGAGGAAACTAGGAAAATCACTGCAAACTCCTAAACTCACTGAATAGACCTCGCATTATTGATTCTAGGCAACAAGTACCGCATGAATGCTTCCTAGGGACAATGCTCCCCTTCCCACAGGATGCCAATGATTCTGTCAACAATTCTCAAACATCAAAAACTATCCCCCTGCATACAAAGACCCCACTTTATATAGAAAGTCTCACTCAACCTAACAACCCAACTAACAACTACTTTTTAGTATGTTTCCTCCTAACATACACATTACATATCGTATCACTGTGTCTGTGTGTTGATATCACAATGTGCATTAATTGCTTCAACACGATTGGAAAGTCACTTTGTACTATTGCATACACCGAATAATACATGTGCCAAATAGTTGTTTGAAATTACTTGATTTTTCCAAGGTACTCATTCTTTATGTTTTCTTATGCTAGAGGTTAGTAGGATACTAGGTGATACTTAAATGTTCTAGTGAAAATTCAAGCATAGTCAGGCACATGGTGTTGTGTCACGGGAAAAAAGGGTCAATTTTTTTTTTTTTTTTTTTTTTTTTTTTTTTTTTTACTTTTGGTAAGAATTTCAGAATCTTTTGGGGATAAAAATAACAAAAAAAAAAATGATTATGTTTGTTATGTACCAATCATGTTAATATTGAAGTTGATTACATTGTAGTTTGACAATGGGTTAATCTTATTGTGTTTTTCTGATATGTGTAATGTAATCCCATTATCGGCTAACAAAAAATATATTTCTTTGTTAACTTAACTTTCATTAAGTTTCTTTACCTGGACATTCGTTTCCCCTCTAATCACCGATCTATTTATAATTGTCTTCAGGAACTTTCTATGGAGGGGTTGGGATTAACTGCTGTCCCATCAGAAGTGTGGGAATCAGGGGAGGTCATAAAACTTGATCTTTCAAGAAACTCCATCCGGGAGTTGCCTGTTCAACTTTCTTCTTGTGTTTCACTCCAGGTTAAACCTTATCTTCTGGTTTTCATAAGGACCGTAATTTTTTCTACCATTTTCTTGTTTTTGTTTCATATTTTTCCACGTACCTTAAATTATTGTTTACGAATTTTTCTTTGCAATTATTCCACTTTTGTTCTTGCGCTGAAAATTATACAACAACAAAAGTGATCTTTAACATACTAAATTGGAAGGAAAATGTTTTTTGCAGTTACCTTCATTTTCTTTGTATTTAGTTAAACATTTTTAATATGGTAAACCCTTTTCTTTCTGTTGAGTGATTATTTCATGAAGATCTAGTCTCAGCAATTTATGGATATGTTAATAATGATAATAGGTTTCCAGATTTAATGATAATTTGTTGATTGATAGATGTTTGAGGGTTAGGAAGATTGCTTAGGTATTCTGATCAGAAATGGACCTGCTACAGATTGAAATGATGTATTAATTCATTTGTACGTTGTACACTTTCCAGACATTGATTTTATCTAAGAACCAAATTATAGAGTGGCCAACTTCAGTTCTTAAATCACTTTCAAGCCTTTCAAGTTTGAAGATGGACAACAATTCCCTTAGACAGGTAACAATTAATGATCCTGAGAGGTTCTCTCTGTTCTTTTTCTTATAAAATGAATGGTGGTATCAACATGTGTATAGACCGTTATTGGACACAATAGTTTATGAATGTTAATATGGTTTTTCAAATTGTAAAATCCACAGAAATAATATGTTTTATCTCTCGTTGATGGTCATTGCTTTTCAAACAATTTATATAGTTATCTTAGAATAAATAAAAGGTCAATGTATGGTTTAATTCCTCATAGTTATTATATAATTGACAGTTGAAGTGATATATTGCCAAAATAGTAGTTAGTATTTCTCAAAATTTCACGTGATTAGATTTTTATAATAGGCATGTACTCTGCTGCATGTTATGAAACATCTGAATATATTAATTCCTCTCCGTATCTGTCAGTGATTTTAGTGACAGAAACACTGTTGGTTGTGAAATTTCTATGTTTACATGCTTTGTTATCTGCCATAAATATAAATCAGATGATGGTGTGACTGACCTTATCTGTCATTTGAACTATAGATACCTTCCGATGGCTTTGAAGTGGTGCCTAAGCTTCAGATCCTGGATCTAAGCGGTAATGCAGCTTCATTACTAGATGGACCTGCGTTTTCTAGTTTGCCTTACCTGCAAGAGATTTACCTAAGGTTGGTTATGGCAAGTGTGAGAAACTTCACACACTTACACAGATTTAACTTTCATATTCCTTTATCTTCTGGGGAGCCTGGCTTAACTTTCACATCACAAAACTAACAGAAGAATGAAGCTCAGTGAAGTCCCATCAGATATAGTGGGGCTGCATCAGCTACGGATCCTAGACTTGAGTCAGAATTCCCTTCAATCAATTCCAGTGGTAACATTTTTTCTATGACTCGAAAACAGGGATTAAGCTTGTGTAGCTGCTTGCTTATTTATTTCTCGTGAAAAGTTATGATAATATCCTTGAACTTGATATTGTTTAGATAATGACAATAGCTTAGGGACCAGCTGTTTGTATGTGTGCCTATTAAATTCAAATCCTATAGATAATGTACTCACAGTAACAAGTTCATAAAATTTAATTTTTTTTCTACCATAGGCTTGTGATTGAAGAGAAATGTCATATTTCAATCTTTCTCTCCGTTAAATTCTTTAACATGCTTTCTTAAATTATTAGTGATCAGAAAGCTGAATTTCAAGTATAATTTGACCTCTCGGGCTTGAGTCATGTAGATGGACGCACAAATGGAAACTTAGCTCCTAAAACTTGTCTTGTCCAGTATACTACGAACGATTTAACTAATCTTTTCTATTAACTTTTTTCCTTTGCTTAAATATGAACTTTTTTTTTTCCTTTGCTTACGTATGAACTTGTTTTCAGGGGTTAAAGAATCTCACTTCTCTCAAGGAGCTTGACCTATCTGATAACAACATCTCAGTTCTTCCACCTGAGCTGGTGAGAAATATATAAAGTCCCTCTCTCAAAAGGGGAGAGTGGGTGTTAATTTTGTTGACCTAACTGACAAAAGTTCCAACAGATACCTATAAGTAATTATTTAAGTAGAATCCAAACAATATAGCTTAATAAAAAAATAATTAACATAACAAAAATATGTACATAATTAGTTAAGAAAGAGGTTTAATATTAATAAAAAAAGGTTAGAAAACAGAAATGATACATGATAAAGGGGTGGTTTCATTTCTTTACTGTGACTGTATTTCCTATTCAAATGTATTCCGACAAACAGTGGGTGATATAATAAGTGTCACTGATGGGCATGTAACAAGGATCAAACAGGAAATTTGATTGAATTTATTTTGACTCCGTCTCCATGATGTCACTTTGATTCACTTTTATCATATGTAATTTATTTGATTAGGGTTTGCTGGAACCAAGCCTGCAGGCGTTGAGACTTGATGGAAATCCTCTTAGAAGGTAACCTCCCCTTGCCCCAACCTTTCGATGTGCTTTCTAAGAATGGAGAACTATTTTTTTGGCAGCAGTCTGGGTTTTGCAAATATATATATTTATGCTTCAGGTTTAACAATCTTTCACATGAGGAAAAATAAATTCTAAGGGTCAATGCCAAGAATTACATTTTAAAATTATTCCCCCATTCTTCTGCCTTTCCATAATCAACGTTGTGTCCTTGGTTGAATTGGATGGTGCTTCGACGCTTCTGTGACTCACCAATTTAACCATGTTTACACGTGCTTAGTATTAGCGAAATTACATAATTATCCCCATGTAGTTTAGCACTTTCACAACTTACCCTATAAATTTTGTCACTAAATCCTCATGAATTTTGATTGGAGTGAAAAATATTAATTTTGTCAACTTCCCTTAATTTAACTAGAGTTTTAGACATATAATAATTGAGCAATTGGTAAACTGCAAAGGGTATAGTTTAATTACCCTTACTATTATGTACGGTTTTACTTAACCAACTGGACTGCAAAAGTAAAATTCTATGCAGCTTGAGTTCCTAACAAAGCAGAAATAAAAATATAGATCTCAATATATGGGAAAGCTGGGTGTCCAAAATGAACTTATAATTGATAACCGTGATTGGTGAAAATTTTGATGTTTCTTCACTTGTTTCAGCATTCGAAGGACTGTCTTGTCTAAAGGAACTAAAGCTGTTCTGAACTATTTGAAGGACAAATTGCCAGAGTAGTTTTCTTTTTTTTTTTCCTCCTCTGAAAGTGTTATGTTTAACATGAACAAAAATATTTAAAGTGTTCAATTTTGTTCCTGGTGTCACAATCTTTCCGACGTTGATACTGTGATTTATTTTCCTTATCTGTGTTAGTGTCTCATTTTGTTCAATTCTTGTCCGATGTTGTACATCTCTGCTTTTGTGTGTTATTTCATGTAACTTATTCTTAACTTGAATGGTTAATATTACAAAGAAATTTGCGTGGCTTGATCTTTGATTTATTTTATGATTTTAATTATATTTTGGTCTTATTGAATGCTAGATCTAACATTTATTTAAGATATCATCGGGAAATATTTTATTCTAAATATAAAAAATTAAATAAACAAATGTATGCAAAATTTGAGGATTAAATTAACATTGCAGATTTTTTAAGATCTGACAACTAATATTGTCGGAAAAATAAACAAAATGAAAATAAGAAGTTAAAAAGAATATGAATTATAATTGTAGTTTATTTTAATCATTTAGTGCATATTTGATTTAGTGATAAAAAAGAATTGGATTAAAAAATTGAAAGAAAAATTATATTTGAATGAACAATTACATTTGAGAATGTCTGAAGGAAAACATGATATACGAAAGTTCAAGGAGTCAACAAAATGTTAGCTGCTATAAAGTAAAATTTATGAACAAAAAAAAAGCATGTCAAATTTGTAATCTGTAGGGTATATTTTGACATAAAAATAAACTAAAAATGAAAAAAAGAGACAGAGTACGTGTTATGAAATAATTCCAAAAATACTTTTTTATGAAAGAAATGAAGATTATGGAATGATTTTTTTTTTATATTAACATTAAAATTTAATATTCAAAGTGAAAATTAAAAATTGGAAAAACAGAAAAGGGAAGTGTGTATGATTGTTCGATCACCTTTTATTAGAATGTAAAAATAAGTTATTATCATGATCAGACTCTTAGGAGAGTCAAATTGATCGATCAACGATCAAATAAATCTTAGAATATTAGTAGCTTCAAATTGATCGATCAACGATCAAATAAATCTTAGAATATTAGTAGCTTCATATGCCCACGTGGAAGTTACACTCATTTGATACAGTTTAGGTCATCCTTTGAAAAAAAAAAGATACACAGTAATTAAGGGTAAAGTAGGAAAAATAATTTTTTTTGGAAAGCTTTTCATCAGCCCAAAAGTATTAAGACAAAGATCCTTCATTAAACATGGTTCTAGCTAGTTCCTCTAGAGCCCTATTTTTCTTTATCAATAACACCATTTTGTTGTGGTGTCCTAGTTGTAAAGAAATTGTGGGAAATTCCTTGTTCTTCACAAAAGTTTTCAAAACTCTCATTTTGGAACTCCTTTCCATAATCACTCTTGATAGATTTTATTTTAAGTTCTTTCTCATTCTGAATTATGGAGGCAAATTTCTTAAAAACTCTGAAAGTATCACTCTTGGATTCAAGGAAGAAGGTCTAAGTGAACCTAGAGTAGTCATCTACAAGGACAAGTCCATAGTAATTTCCTCCAAGACTTTTTATTCTAGATGGACCAAATAAATTCATGTGTATCAACTCTAGTGGTCTATTAGTGGACATGACCCGATTGAATTTGAAGGAAGTTTTCACTTGTTTTCCCTTTTGATAGACATCAAAAAGTCTATCAGATTCAAACTTTATTTGGCAACTCTATTACAAGACCTTTAGATACAAGCATATTTAGATGATGCATGTGTATATATGCAAGTCTCTTGTGCCATAACCAAGGTTAATCCTCTTTTGAAATCAACCATGTGTATGTTATTATGTCTCTTACCTATTAGAACTAGTTCATGTGATGATGCATGACAGATCAAGCAGTGATTTGATTCAAAAATGACTTTTAAGCCCTTATCACAAAGTTGGCAAATACTTAGCAATTTGTTTCAAGACCATAAACAAGTAAAACATTTTCAATAGTATATGATGAAGGAGTTTGTATTTTACTAATACCAGTGATTTTACCCTTATTGTTGTCTCCATAGGTAACATGTTGATAACGGTTGTGATGTGATTTTGATATAAAAAGCACCCTTTTTTACTTAGAAACTTGCTTGAACTCATACCTTTTCATTAAGTTGTGTGAGTAAGAGAGTTGAGGTTGATTTTAATGGTTTTATGACTAATTTCCCTGCTTTTGAAAGAGATTAAGGTAATACTAGAAGAAGAGATGCAAAGCCAAGAAGATGGAGCTCAGAAGGGCATAAAAAGGCATCTGAAGGAGGGAAAACATGAAGCTTGGGCGATCAAAATCGACGTCTACTGCCCGGGCAGCGGGGCTTTGTAGCTTGGGCGTCCAATTTTGACACTTGGGCCTTACATGACTCGTTTTGGCCACCTGGGTGGTCTCCCTGGACGCTTGGGCGTCGACTTTCGTGAACCGGACCCTATTTATGCTCTATTTTGATTCTTTTGGACCGAACCCTGTTTTGGCACGCCTCTGACACTAGTTAAAGGACCCTGGGGCTCTAGGTTTTGCATCCCTGGCAGAGAAGAGCATATCAATACACTCTTTTCCCAATTCTTAGGCTTTCATTCTCATTCTTTCTTCCATTGTTCATAGAGTTCCCCCATGTCTATGGGGAACTAATTTCTATTTGTTGTTGGGAAGAACGATGTAACCTTGTAAACTCTCATGTATTTGAATTGATTCTTAATTTCATATATTTTTTCATTAATTGTTAGAGTAATTCATCTGTTTCTTTGCTTGCTTATACAATAGCATGATTTATGAATTGCATGAGTGTCTGGAGGTTCCTCACAATTCAGGTTCTTGTTGAATTACTCCTAAGGGTTATATTTCTCAGGGATGAGGGTATGAGTCTTGGTCGTCTTAATCTCTTGTTCCTCACATCCTTTTACCAGGAATGCTAGGAATTGTATGAACTGGTAATTAGGGACAGGCTTATTCACCGAGGGATCAGGTTTAGGTAATTTAGTGAGAGACGTTGTCATTAATGCATAAAGAAGAATTCTTATATACATGAGAGAGAACTTGGTAAAATCTAACCCCAACAACATATCCATCTCATATAAATCAACCTCCGTTCATCTCTATGCTCCTTTGCCATTGATAAATTACATTTTATTTTATTTATTATTTTTGCCAAACCTAATGATCTCTTTTTATTTTTAAGTCTTAATTAATCTTGTTATCACATAACTGTTCAGCGCCGAGAGTCCTCTGGGATACGATACTTGGTCTTACTATTTTATATTACTTGTGCGACTCAGTACACTTGTCGATCCCTCCCAACACATGTCCACTTGTTTTGTGAGATAAACTGCTGAATTTTGTAGCAACTTTAGTCATGTGTCTTGAGCAGCTGGTATCAAGATACCACATGGATTCCTTTCTATTTTTATCTTCACTGCTTTTGATGATGTAGATCTGGCCATTAAAATGGAATCAGTTTCTTCTTCAAGATGCTCATTGGATTCATTGCTGTTATCATTTTCCTTTTCCAATTTTTGCTTTGATTTAAGTATGAGACATTTCAGCTTGTTGTGTCCTATTTTTCCACATTCAGAACATGTGGGAGCAACATATTTATCTTGCTTCCTAGAGGAACTTTTGTTTCCTGAAGAGTTCTTGTTAACTTTACTTTTATGCCTCAAGAATTTAGAGAACCTTTTTGCCATTAGATTTAGCTCTTCATTTTCTTCTTGTCTTAGCCTTCCTAACTTAGAGAAGTCTTTAGGTTTGATCTTCCCATTTTCTATCTTGGTTGCCCCTGCATCAAGGTTTGAGATATATTGGCCATTAAGATCTTGTTTAATCGATAAAATTTCGATAACCCAAGCTCTGGTGCCAATTGTTAAAAATAGGAGCCCTTATATCTCAATCCAAGAGGGGGGTGAATTGGATTTAAACCTTTTTTCAAATCTTTAAAAAGTTCTTGAATCTTGAAATCAATAAACAAAGATTAATGAATCAACAAAATAATGAAAGATGAAAGAAAAATCAAAGCACAAAAAGATTTATACTATTTCAGTTTATCACAAGCCTACATCTAGTCTTCTCCCAACAACCCACGTTGAAAGGCAATCCACTAAATCAAATTTGAGTTTGAGAATACATTGAAACCCTTAATTATTATCATCACCACTCTCAAATCTGAATACAATAGAAACAAGAGAGGAAACACTCATTCTCCATCAATACAAGAGATGAAACGCTCAATCTATAACTTGGCTAGCCCAGAACAAGTGTCACAACACTCAAATGAATGATAAACTATTAGAACACATTCCTATAGTACAAATGTATCAGTCCAAATGAAGTCCAATTGATCTTGAATGAATTCTTGATTGCTTGATCACCAATGAAGCTTGAAATCCTCCAAGAACACTTATTGAGAAAACTAATACTCAAAACTCAAAGAGAATGTTAGTATATGCGAATTAAAACGCTAAAGAATCAGGTATCAAGTCTGGTTTATATAGAAAAACCAAATCATGTCACAATTTAATCGATTATGTTAATAGTGTAATCTATTAAGTTTTTCCTTCTATTTTAATCGATTAATATACTTATGTAATTGATTATTTTGACATTTATACTTATTATTGCTTCTTTCAACTAACCTAACAGATTAGGTTATTTGTATAATCTATTAAGTTTTTCCTTCTATTAAAACCTAACAGATTAACAAATTATGTTAATAGTGTAATCTATTAAGTTTTTCCTTCTATTTTAATCGATTAATATACTTATGTAATTGATTATTTTGACATTTATACTTATTATTGCTTCTTTCAACTAACCTAACAGATTAGGTTATTTGTATAATGGATTAAACCTTTGTTTCTGTTTTAATCGATTATAGAACTTATATAATCAATTATTTTGCCACTTAGCCTTGTTAGTCATCCCTTTGCCTTTCTTAACAGATTATGTTATCTGTATATAAGATTATGCCTTCCTCTCTATTTTAATCAATTATGTAACTAATGTAATTGACAGAGTGTTTTGCCTCTGTTTTTCCTTCTAAGTGTTATGTCTTAGTCTAACAGATTATATCACTTAGGTAATCGATTATTATTACCAAAAACCTATATTTTCAATTTGTTTAGGCCTATTTCACTAATCAAGAAAGGATTAATACTTCTAGCACTAACATGTTAATGATTTAAACACTTGTTATGCCATTTTGTTTTGCAAGAAAGATTAAAACCATTTCTAATCATTTAAAACCATTCATCATCAAAAACCAATATATGTAGAGACTAGGCTCCCCTTATCAATAGTAAGAAATGACTAAGATAGATAAAAGAAATGACACTTTATTAATGTGCTATGTCATATACAAAAAATTATGTGGCCAATGGCCTAATAATTATAAATGTGTCATACAAAAGATTGTTTGATAGTCGACCACCAAGGTCATTACAAAATAAACCCCTCAAAAGCTTTACTTTTGAGGGTTGTTTGATCACTCTCGTCTGCCCATCGCTCTTGACCTCCTCACCTTCAACTGCTTGGTCATCTACAACGACCTCCACGTTTGGTTCTACACTAGCTTCTTCATCTGAAGGCATCTCTTGGATATTCATAAGTTCACTGTTATTAAAATCCTTCATAACATTAAAGTGGCCTTCATCTAGGGGGATATGATAAAAGAAGACAACTTGGTTGAATGCCTTATTGAAGTCGACCTTGTGCTTATGAACGATTTCTTCGTTCACCTCTTCTAGCTCGGTGACGACAATATACCTATCTTTAGGTAACTCACCCTTTTATTTGATGAGTTCAATATTTTAGGTGGTCAACTCCTCCATGATTATATTCATTGTTCAATAATTTAAGGATAGATCGTCTTTTTGCCTTTGAAGTTGTCGACCAACACCAACAACATGCTTTTCGATCGCGCAAGCTTCCTTTAGTTTGTCTGCGGTGGCATCTTGCTTGTGCTGACACTCTACGTGAGCAGTGGTCGCCTCCTTCAGCTGTATCTTCAACTCAACAATGGCCTTCTGCGCTTTATTCAAGTCAGACTGTGTATTCTCATTAGAGGCAGTATTCTCATTTAAGTACATTTCTTCAAGAGCTTCCCTTAGATAATCTTCATCACCTACAATTGTCTTATTTGAATCAAGAGGGTTCTCCTCAAGGTCCACTATCTCATAAAAAACAACATGCATAAATTCTTCAATTATTAATGTTCTCCTATTGAATACTCTATATATGCTTTGCTAGTTAAAGAGTAACCTAAGAAAATAGCTTCATTAGATTTAGCATCAAATTTTCCTAAGTTATCTTTACCATTATTCAATACAAAACATTTACATCCAAAGATTTTTTAATGGGATACATTAGGTTTTCTACCTTTAAACAACTCATAGGGAGTTAGCTTTAAAATTAGCCTAATGAGCATCCTATTTAGAACATAACAAGCAGTCCTAGCTGCATTAGCCCAAAAATATTTAGGTACATTTGATTCATTCAATAGAGTTCTACCTAACTCTTCCAAAGATCTATTTTTCCTTTCGACAACCCCATTTTGTTGGGGAGTTCTAAGAGCAGAAAAATTATGAGTTATGCCATACTCATCACAAAATTTTTCAAAAGATTCATTTTGGAACTCACCACAATGATCACTTCTCAAAATCTTAATTTTCAAGTCTTTTACATTTTAGACTCTTTTTGTAAAGGTTTTGAAGGCTTTAAAAGCTTCATTTTTTAAAGTTAAAAAGAAGGTCCATGTGTTCATCCACAATTAAGAGTGCATAGTAATTTCCACCAAAATTTTTTATTCTAGAAGGACCAAACAAGTCCATATGCAATTGTTAGGATATTTATCCTATTTATCAGGATTATATTGTGTCTAGGATTACTCTAATTATCATGATTATATTGTGTCTAGGGTTACTCTAATTATCATGATTATATTGTCTCTAGGTTACTCTAATTATCATGCTTATATTGTGTCTAGGTTACTCTAATTATCATGTACTCTTGTATCAATTTATTATTACAAATAGAAGATTATGATAGAGATCAATCAAGCCCTCTAGAATTATTTTACAGTTTAATTCTCAAGTTGGTATCAGAGCGGGATCGACCCGTCTGGTAGTGCTCTTTCCTTCTCCGGAAGTCCATCAATTACCTCCGAGAAGCTAAATGGAAAAAATTATCTATCATGGTCTGCTGCCGTTGAAATGTGGTTCCTTGGCCAAGGGCTTTATGACCACCTTGAGCAAGATGGAAGTCATGTGCCTACTGAAAAAGCTGATAAGTGGAAACAAGTAGATTTCCAGTTGTGTGCCCTATTATGGCAATCAGTGGAACCCAACCTTCTTATATCTCTGAGGGCTTTCAAAACTTGTCACTCCTTTTGGAAGAAAGCTCAAAGCATTTATGCCAACGATATTCAACGTCTCTATGACACTACAAACAAGCTTGCATATCTTAAAATGACAAACCATGATATGGTGTCCTTTATGGCTGAAGGCCAATCTGCCGTCGAAGAACTGAGGATGTTTTTGGAAGCGGACCCATTAAAGGATATCCAAAAGAAACTGGACAAATATTACATGGTATTGATCCTTCGTGCCCTACATCCCGATTTTGATCATCTCAGAGATCAACTTCTAACTAGTCACGAGGTGCCCTCCATGAAAACATTGACCACTCGCCTTCTACGTGTCTCGGTACCTCAAACTCAGGAAGCACATGAACTAGTGGAACCATCTGTCATGGTTGCCACATGAGGAAGAGGAGGACGTGGCACTAGAGGAGGAGGACGAGGAGGTCGGGGACGTCCTCAATGCACATAGTGTGAAAAGATGGGTCACACTCAAGAGAATTGCTATTTTTTACATGGTTTTCCTTCCAAGACCGCCAATATTTTGAAGACTGAAACTTCCACTCCGAAGATTGAAACTTTCACTTCTAAGTTCACCAAGGATGAATATCAAGAGTATTTAAGGTTAAAGTCCAACAGTTTGGCAGAATCATCTCAATCTCCCAGTACATCAACAACCTGCATTTCTCAATCCATGGAAGGTCAAAATTCATGGGTAATTGACTCAAGTGCTTCTGATCATATTTCTGGTAATACCTCTTTGTTCTCATCTATTTCTTTTCGAGANAAACCTNATTTCATAACCCTTGCAAATGGATCTAAAACTTCCTCCAAAGGAGTCGGTCATGTTTCCTTGTCTCCCTCCCTCAATCTCAACTATGTCCTTTTTGTCCCTAATTGTCCTTTTAATTTAATTTTCCTAAGCAAGTTGACCAAAATGTTAAATTGTTCAATAACCTTTGATCATAAATCTTTTGTTATACAGGAGTGTGGTTCGCGGAGACGAATTGGAGAAGGATATGAAGTTGGTGGATTTTACCATTATGGATCTCGTCCAAGGGTGTCCTGTATTGCTGCTCCTAATCCTAAAGTGCTACATGATTAACTTGGCCATCCTCATTAGTCCAAATTAAAAAGGATGTGTCCTGAACTTAGTGGTCTCCAAACCTTAGAATGTGAATCATGTCAATTAGGAAAACATGTTAGATCTTCCTTTCCTAAAAGGTCT
>NC_028356.1:20532985-20538657 GCF_000741045.1 Vigna radiata var. radiata
TTACCTTTATTGATGAATATTCAAGATGTACTTGGGTTTATCTTATGAAAAATCGTTCTGAATTGTTAGCTATCTTTACATCTTTTTTAAATGAAATATGGAATCAATTTGGTCAAGTAATCAAAATATTAAGAAGTGATAATGCAAAAAAGTATTTCTCATCCCCCTTTTCCGCCATCTTGAGTTCCCATGGTATCTTACATCAGTCTACTTGTCCTCATACACCACAGCAAAATGGTATAGCAGAACGAAAAAATAGACACTTGGTTGAAACTGCTCGTACCCTTTTGCTCGGTGCCCATATTCTTGTCTATCACTTGGGAGAAGCCATCTTAACTGCATGTTATCTTATTAATAGGATGCCCTCCTCCTCTCTTGATAATAAAGTCCCTTTCTCCATTTTGTTTCCTAATGATCCTCTCTTTCATACATCTCCCCAAGTGTTTGGTTGTGTATNTTTTGTTCATGACATGTCTCCAGGTCTAGACAAACTCTCCGCTCGCGCTCTCAAATGTGTCTTCTTAGGCTATTCCCGACTTCAAAAAGGATATCGGTGTTACTCTCCTGAAACTAAGAAGTATTACATGTCTACTAATGTCACTTTCTTTGAACAGACTCCTTACTTCTCTCCATCTGTTCAAGATGTTTCTATCCTCCAACAAGTCCTTCCTATTTCGATGGTTGAGTCAAATAGCTCCACTGTCTCTGTCATTCCAAGTGTTGATCACCATCCTCCTGCACCCAGTTCTCCACATACTAAGATCATCCCACACAGGGCCCCAATGGATAGTTCACCTCCCCAAGACAATGGTGAATCTCCTGCTTCATATTCTTCTCCCTCGTCACCTCCTCCCACNCCTCCTGGTGCAAATGATTCAGCATGGCCAATTGCCCTCAGAAAAGGTACTCGTTCCACTCGAAACCCCCATCCCATTTATAACTTTCTTAGCTATCATCGATTGTCACCCTCCTATTTTTCTCTTTTATCCTCAATGTCCTCTGTGGTTATACCCAAGAATGTCAAAGAAGCACTTGATCATCCTGGATGGTGACAAGCTATGATTGTGGAAATGCAAGCTCTTGACCACAGTAATACTTAGGAGCTGGTGCCCCTTCCCCCGGGCAAAAAGGTAGTTGGTTGTCGATGGGTGTATGCAGTTAAAGTCGGCCTTGATGGTGAAATTTTTCGCCTCAAAGCTCGGCTTGTTGAAAAAGGTTACACTCAGGTTTATGGTCTTGATTATTGTGACACTTTCTCTCCTATCGCCAAAATGACTACTATTCGCCTCTTCTTTGCCATGGCAACCATTCGTCACTAGCCACTTCATCAATTAGATATCAAGAATGCCTTCCTACATGGTGATCTTGAGGAAGAAGTTTATATGGAGCAACCTCCTGGGTTTGTTGCTCAGGGGGAATCTGGTATAGTATGCAAACTGCATTGATCTCTATATGGCCTCAAGCAATCACCACGTGCTTGGTTTGGAAAGTTTAGCTCCATTGTTCAAAAATTTGGGCTAAAACGCAGTGAAGCAGACCATTCGNTTTTTTANTGTCATTCTTCTCTTGGGAAATGTGTTTACTTAATAGTATATGTTGATGACATTGTCATTACAGGAAATGATGTTGTTGGAATATCTCAACTGAAAGAGTACTTGTGTAGACATTTTCAAACCAAGGATCTTGGAAGTCTCAAATACTTCTTAGGCATTGAAGTAGCGCAATCAAAGATGGAGTTGTAATCTCCCAAAGGAAGTATGCTCTTGATATATTACAAGAAACAAGCATGATTGATTGCAGACCGGTAAATAGTCTCATGGACCCAAACCAGAAATTAAAGATAGAAGAAGGTGAATTATTCTCTGATCCAGAGAGGTATAGGAGATTGGTTGGAAAACCGATTTATCTCACTATTACAAGGCCAGATCTATCCTTTGCAGTTGGAGTGGTTAGTTAGTTCATGCAGGCCCCATGTGTTGACCACTGGAATGCTCTCATTCGCATTCTAAGGTATGTCAAAAAGGCTCCCGGGCAAGGACTGTTATATGAAGATAAAGGAAGCATTCAGGTCTCTGGGTATTGTGATGCAGATTGGGCAGGCTCGCCTATTGATAGACGGTCTACTACAGGATATTGTGTTTTTCTGGGAGGAAACATTATTTCATGGAAAAGTAAGAAACAAAATGTAGTAGCTCGATCAACAGCGGAAGCTGAGTATAGGACAATGGNGTCACTAACATGTGAACTTATATGGGTGAAACAATTCCTTCAAGAGCTTAAATTNTGTGACATCCATACTATGAAGATGTATTGCGACAATCAAGCTGCGCTCCACATTGCATCAAATCCAGTGTTTCACGAGAGGACTAAACATATAGAAATTGATTGTCATTTTTTTCGTGAAAAGTTGTTGACTAAAGAAACATGTATTGAGTTTATTGGGTCAAACGATCAACTCGCAGATGTATTGACTAAATCATTAAGGGGTCCTCGGATTGAGTTTATTTGTTCCAAGCTTGGTACATACAATTTGTATGCTCCAACTTAAGGGGGAGTGTTAGGATATTTATCCTATTTATCATGATTATATTGTGTTTAGGGTTACTCTAATTATCATGATTATATTGTGTCTAGGGTTACTCTAATTATCATGTTTATATTGTGTCTAGGGTTACTCTAATTATCATGATTATATTGTGTCTAGGGTTACTCTAATTATCATGATTATATTGTGTCTAGGTTACTCTAATTATCATGCTTATATTATGTCTAGGTTACTCTAATTATCATGTACTCTTATATCAATTTATTATTATAAATAGAAGATTATGAGAGGGATCAATCAAGCCCTCTAGAATTATTTTACAGTTTAATTCTCAAGTGCAATAATTCTAAAGGTTTTGATGTAGAAATCACGTTCTTAGATGAAAAAGAAGATTTTGGTTGCTTTCCTTTTTGACAAGCTGCACAAAGTTTGTCTTTTTCAAATTTTAATTTAGGCAAACCAATCACAAGATCCTTTGAAATTAATTTGTTCAAATGTTGCTTATGTATGTGTGCAACCCTTTTATGCCATAGCCAAGGATTTTCTTCCTTTGCAACTAAACATGTTATGTTATGACTAGATGCACTTTCAATGTCAATCAAACAGATATTATTATGGTTAACACCTCATAATGCAATGTCAGATGAACCTTTATAATAAACGATACATTTATCACTTTCAAAAGTTACCTTGAGACCTTTATTGCATAATTTACTTATACTTAGGAGGTTGTGCTTTAGTCCTTCAACATACATCACATCTTTAATTGTCAAGTTACTTCCCCCTCCAATGTCTCCGGTTCTGATGATTTTTCCTTTGTTGTTATCCCCATAGGTAACAAACCCTTGCTTCTTTTTTTCTCAAAGCTTATGAGCTCTCTCTTGTCACTCGTCATGTGTCTTGAGCATCCACTATCAAGATACCACAATGATTTCTTTGATTTTGAAGGTTCTTGGCTTGCATTGGATGAGCTAGAATCATTTTCCTCCCAAGCAATGTATGATTTCTTCTTCTTCTGAAATTTCTTCGCTTTCTTTTCTTCACTTCTTTTGTTTTTAGGATAGTCCGCCTTGACATGTCTTCTTTATCCACATCCATAACACTTGTAGCTAGAGGAGGATCCTTGATTATCCTTCTTTTCTCTTATAAACTTGTTCTTACCCTTAGCTCTCGTGAATTTGGAAAATTTTTCATCATGAGGCTCATGTATTCATCATCATCCGAATCATCTTCCATTTTTGAGCTCTTACCTTTGGAGACTTCAATTTTGAATGCCAAGGTCTTCTTCTTGCCTTGGTCTTCTTCCGTAGTCAATTTATTGAGCTCAAGCTCATGCTCACGGAGCTTTCCAAACAATATTGCCATGGACATTGAAGATAAGTTTTGTGACTCGGATATTGCTGTCACCTTAGATTGCCAAGTCCTATCCAAAGATTTCAATATTTTTACATTCAGTTCATTAGTATCAAATGTCTTACCAAGTCTTGTGAGGTGGTTGACAATGTGTGTAAAGCACTTTTACACATCTGCTATGGTTTCTCTAAGTTGAATTTTGAACATTTCGTACTCCTGGATCAAGGTATTCTTTCTTGCATGTTTTACATCATTTGTACATTCATGAGTGACTTAGAGGACCTCTTATATTTCCCGTGCTATCTTACAAACAAATTGTGTTCTTCTACTTTCCTCAGCAGTCCAAATCAAATAAGGTTTTTCTTGTTCAATACCATCAACAGTTCTAGTTGGGATAAAAGGACCATTTTCAACTACTTCTCAGATCCCTCTGTCAACAGACCCATAAAGATTTGCATTATGACTTTCCAAAAAACATAATTATCATCAATAAAAAGTGATGGTCTGTTGATGGAAGTACCTTCAGCATAAACTTGGTTATGTCCGACCATTTTTGTAAAATTTGAAAAACTATCAAAGCAAACTCTGATACCAATTGCTGAGATTGGTATCGCGTAGCGAAACGTTTTAAAGAATGTGTAAACGGACAATAATCAAGAGGGGAGGGGTGAAATGGTTCTTTTAAAATTTTTATTTTATTTACGAACTTTTATCTAGCAGTTTAAGCGCAAAAGATGTAGAGATAGATAAAATTGCACACAAAATTTTATTTTGGTTTGAATCAAAAGATTCTACATCTAGTCGTTAATCACTATAAAAGAGTGATTAACTTTCACTAAAAATCAGTTTCAGATTACAATGAGAATGATGAAACAATAAGAATAGAAAACACCTTCCTTCGACACACGATGAAATGAACACCAACTCAATCAACTTCCAGAGAACCGTTTGCACCTTTAGACACACTAAAAACAAGTTTCTCCTTTCACAAGACTAGATTAACCTAAGACTCAAACTTAAGAACTTCCTCATAACAGTTTCTGTGCTCTCAAATAGTTTTGGTTACCTTTAAAAGGTTTAAGAGGGTTCTATATATAGGTCAGGAGTCAGAAAATGAAAAGACAACTCTTAACTGCCAGTGATAATCGATTATTTCAGGCTGCTATGGGTTTTGGAAAACGTGATAATTGATTATCCTTAGTGATAATCGATTCTTGTCGAACCCTAGACAATATCAAAACTTGAGGTGTTAATAGATTATCCCCTATGATAATTGATTATTGTCACGACAAACCCTTTTCTATTTTTGCATGAGATAATCGATTATCTCCTATGATAATCGATTATTGTCGTAAGAAATCACTAAGCTATGAAACTTCTAAGTGTTTACAATTTGAAAAATAACTCATACACAAATGCTTTCTTGATAAGCTGTCGTTGAAGCTATCAAATTAATACTACTTTTCAAGGCAACTTCAGTATTGCCTAGTAGTATTCAAGTAAGTAGATAGGGCTAAAGTAACCCTAAGTCGTCTCCCAACGAACACGGAATTGCTTTCGAATATCTTAAACTTATGAATGCTATGCAATGCTTAAGAACAAAAGTGAGGATGTTTAAAGGTTGTTGTAAAGCAAATAGAAAACTTAAAACCAATTATAAAGAAACAGGCTAATTCCACTGCTTTTCCAAAATAGATTCATCATCGGTTATTCACAGATCATTGTTCAATTGATTATTGTTTAAGTTTCAAATTAATTAAAGTACATTCTTAAT
>NC_028356.1:20540337-20543177 GCF_000741045.1 Vigna radiata var. radiata
ACAAATAAATATTAGAACATCCAAGAATAATTTATGCAATTAAAATCACTTTTTAAGCCTCTTTAATTCCAAAACCCAACAATTCAACTTCACACAGATTCACTTTAAATCAACCATTTAAGCACAAATATCTCATCAAAAATTTGAATTTTAAAGCATAAATGTGGGCATAAATATGCACTCATCATTTCTACAATGAATGCTTTTAACATTTAAAGTATTGGATTCTTTAAAACTTCAAGTCTTCAAGTGTTCATCATCAAAATCACTTCAAAGCATCAATGCTTCTCATTGGTAACATAACTTTCATTAGGACGTACGAACAAGCCACCATCGGGATTGGACGATCAGGAAGTCGTACCGATTGATCAATGACCAAGAAAATTAACCTTAATGTTGACCAACTTAGAGGTAAAGTGTGATTATCCATCCATAATTGGGCATAATTAGGTCATTACTAATCAAAAGCACACTGTGAAATCCATAATTAGGTATGAGGTAAGCAGATGGGTGATTTGTATTGATAATGCACCATTAATATTTGAACGAGTTGACTTTGACGGTTAGCTTTTATTAGGACATACAAACAAGCCACTATCAGGATCAGACAATTAGAGAGTCGGACCAATTGGTCAATGGTCAAGACAATAACCTTAATGTTGACTAACTTAGAGGTAAAGTGTGATTACCCATCCACAATTGGACATAATTAGGACGTTGCTAATCAAAATCTCATTCCAAAATTTTTAAATATAGGTTTGAGGTAAAAAGGTAGGTGATCTGCATTGATAATATATCATTAATATTTGAACTATTAATGTTAAGTTGATTTTAACATCAAAGTGCTTTCTACAAATATCTTATGAACAACTTAGATGAATGATTACAAGAGAAATCACTCTTAAAGACAACTTTTAGACCTTTTGATAACTTAATGTTGAATCATTAACTTCAACTCCGAAACAAAATGAAAAGTAATTAGTAAAAGAAAAATTCTTAATCCTGGCAGTTGGATTAACCCATCATCTTTCAATATAGAAAAATTACAAAATAAATATATAACTTATAAGCTGATGTATCAAACAAATAAATAAAAAGCAGATGTCAATGAATGGAAATAACCTAAAATAAAATAAACACTTAATATACCTTAACATTGCATATGATAAAATAATATTTAACTAAATAACATAAAAGAAAAAGATGTTAACCTATAAATAATATTTAATAAATATTTATTTTTAAAAAATAAGTTTTATCTAAAATATTATATTTATTTTTATGATTATTTTTTTGTCATCATGAAAATGCCCAAACAGATGTAAGGACTTGTAAAAATATCACTTAAGTGGAAAATACGTGGTAGCATAGGATAGGTTGGACCATATTAGTAAAGTAAAAATCCTTGACATTCTAAGTTTAAAGTCACTTTGTTTCTCAAGAACAGTTTCCCCCTTTTCTTTCTAGCTCTCTCTCTTTTCTTCTTTGCCTTCTTTGCCTTAGCACCTCTCCATCTCAACTCAGATTCTAACCGTTGGTTTCTTAAATTGAAGCTACCTAAGTGATCGAGGCTTTAAGAGCAACGTTTCTACCGATTGAAGTTCCGATTCCTCCAACCGGTAAGAAAACCTTTTTCTCGTTGCCCTAGGGTTGTAAGCATGCGATTCAACTTGTTGCATGCAACCCATTTCGTTTTCTTCCATAATCTAGCTTCCATTTGGTTCTAAGATTCGTTTCCCATCATCAATTGATGATTTATAGGTGATTCTAACGTTTTGGGAGTGCAAGCAAGTGGTCTAAGGTTCCTTCTTGAGCTTGGTTGTCTAAACTAGAGGTAAGGGGAGCTAGTTCTACTCTTGATTTTACTGTGTGAAGTGAATGCATGATAAAATTTGTAGTGGTATGTTGTTGGAAGCATGAATTTTATTTTAGTTAACTTGAAATGCATGTATGAAAGAGCGTGAAATGCAAATTTGGTGTGTGATGACCATGTGCTGTTTTGGAATGACTTAGAATGCTAAAATTGAGTATGTTGGAACTGTTTTGGCATGCAAATTCTGTTGTGGTACTGTTAGGAAAGAAATAAAGTGTCTTTGGGGTCAATTTTTGGTCATTTTGAGGAAGTGAGGTAGTGATTTTGAGCAAATGAGGTCTGCAGTGTTTTTGGACTGTTGGGGCAGTTTTACCTACTGTATTGTGACTTGTTTAAGTCACTAAATTGGCCAAAAATAGGTGCAAAGTGGTAAGATTGGGTTTTGGGTCCCTAAGTTGGGAAAATTTGTGTTTTAGAGTTAGAATGGAGTGTAAATCACTTTAGAAAGGTAATGGGGATGTTTAGAATCATTTAGAAAGGTTTAATTATATCTAAAACAAGACTTAAAGGTGTTAAAAGTTGGTAAAAGTTGCTAGAAATGGTAACAGGGGGTGTTGTCCAGATTCTGCAGAATTCTACAGCGTTCTACATAATTCTGCAGAATTCTGCATAATTTGACCGTTCGGTGTTAGGGGTCTCAGTCAGAGAAGGAATTGTCCTTCTCATGACCGTTCAGTCTTAGTGGTCTCAGTCAGAGAAGGATTGGCCCTTCTCATGACCGTTCGGTCTTAGTGCTCTCGGTCAAGAAAGGATTGATCCTTCTGTTAACGGATTAGCAAGTGTACCACATCGTATCAAGTAATAATAAATGGTAAGTCCAAGTATCGTTTTCCCAAGAGACTTGAAAGGCCTTATCGTTCGTGTGAATTAAGATCGTAAGACTTGAAAATAAAAATTAATTAATTGGGTATGAGAATAAAATATAAACATGCAAAAGAGATTGATTCAATTGACAAGAAGAAAACAA
>NC_028356.1:20545167-20548235 GCF_000741045.1 Vigna radiata var. radiata
GACTGGTTGACTTTTCTGCACTGCAACCGTTTCATCTTCAACCGTTCTTTCCTTTTCTTGAGTCTAAGACCTTCATCTTCGACTCCATTCTTCACTTTCTCAAAATTGCTACAAAACAATGCAAAACAAGCATAATATCGCTAAAAATAGCTTTTGACTCTCTACAGACTCATTTATTGATTTTTGCTAAATTCTAAGCTCATTCTAAGTAGTAAAGGAAGTAATTTGGTCTAAAATGACATATGAAAATAACTGTTTTTCAACCTTCATCACACCCCAAACTTAGAACTTTGTTTGTCCTCAAGCAAACAAAACAAAACAACAAACAAAACAGAGCTTGGCTTTATACTATTTCATCCAATGATTCAACACTTCTAAAGTACATGAAAAACACTACACAACCTCAAATCTTCAGTGGAATCAAATTAAGATGTATGCATGCTTTCAATCCAGAGATTGCACAACAGATGTTACACATTATGAATGACCAATCCACTAAGCAAAAATGCACTCATGAAAATTAATAATTCATACAAGCAAGTGTTTCACTCAATCACTCAAATGTTTAGGGTGACACTCCAACTCTCTATCATTCACAAGTCACAAGAAATAAAATTGTCGTTCATCTCAAACAATCAACATCTTTACATGCAAATGCCATCAAAAGGACTTTTCCAAGGCTTGTAATGAGGTTGGGTTAACAAGAAAAATTGATTTTTCTGGAAAACAAAATCCTTGAGTTAAGAGAGCTATCATAATATTCAACATTTAAGCACAACTCTCTTCCTCACCAATCTCTTTCATTCCCAACTTTTTCCCTTTTTCTTTTTTCATTGAGCTCATCTTCATGCTTTTTCTTATTTTTTCTTTTTCTAATGCATTTTTTTTTCAACAATTGAGCTCAATTCTTCTTAATAGCTTTCCAATTTCCCCCATGCAACCCCAAACTTGAACCTTTTCATCACATACAGTTAAGCTCATCCCAACTCAAGGTAAAGAATTTCAAGACAAGGGTTCATATCCTGTTTAAGGCTAAGGTTCAAAAAGGGTATAATATTTTAAGCTCTGTGGGTGAAAATTTGGCTAGAGAAGGGCTTTCAAAAATGGCCTTGATCATATGACATTCACATGCAATTCAATCAATCATCAAGATTAAGGAATTATCATTCATGCTTTCTTGTGAAAAATTTATATAATCAACATGATTTCTCACACAACATTCATTCATACATCCTACTTAGCATCATAACCACAATCATAATTCATCACACGTCTGTTTCACTGGCTATCAACATGCAACACTACTCAATTATCAATCACATCAAATCATCATCAAATAAGTTCATCATGCAAATTAATCAGTCAAACATCTTCAGAAAAGTATTTAGGCCAAGCATACACACTGAAAAATAAAATTCAACCTATTCAAAAAATTTAAAATGCAAAAGTCAAAAGATAAAGCAATAAAACCTGGGTTGCCTCCCAATAGCGCTTCTTTAACGTCACTAGCTTGACCTGGTGGAGTTCAAACACCCATCAGTAAGTGTTGATACTCCCATTTGCTTGATGTTCTTTTGTTTTTCTTCTTTCTACTGAATCTCTTCAGAAAATTGATAACACCAAGCACTTGTTTCCATGTCTCCATCATAGGAACTTTGATCTCCAATTTCTTGAAGATCTCCATGAAGCATATAAATTTATTTTTCTTCCTATGATATTTCTTTTTATGAGGAAGGGGTTTTTCATATGATTTTTTCTTCTTTCCTCTCTTCCTCTTTTTCTTAATTTTCTCCTCCCTTAGCTTTCTCTTTTTCTTTTTCTTTTCTTTCTTTATTTTCACATTTTTTTTTCTTTTTTTCTTTTTTTTCAACTACTTCTTTTCCTTTCTCATCATCCTTCTTACTCTCACTCAACTTTTCTGTTTCTATCTCCTCCATCTTTTCCGCAGCAACAACTTTTTCTGTTTTTATTTCCTCTTTCTTTTCTTCCTTTATTTTCTCCTCATATATCTCTATCTCTTCTTCTTTTATCTTTTCCTCCTCGACAACCTTATCATTTTTAGAGATTGTGGCTTGATATTCTTCTTTAGCGTTAACTTCAGTATTATCCCTAATAATGCCCAGAGACTTCAATACCTTTGTTATCTCATCTTCCTCTATCTTCCCTTCATCAATAACCTTGTCATCCTCAAAGATAGTGACTTGACATTCTTCTTTAGGGTTAACTTCAGTATAAACCCTAATAATACCTAGAGACTTCAACGCACAAGAGTGTTGTTCCTGCAATAAACGTTCTTCTGCTTCCCCCAACGTTTCTTTTGGCAAAGAGAATAGTTTCTGCCGTAAACGTTCTTTACCTTCCCCCAACGTTTCTTTTCACGAAGAGGAATGTTGCCCAAATTGGCTATGATACATGTTTGAATGAGGTTCCCACTAGTGGTTGAAACTATTTTGGTAGAATTGAGTGCCTACAGAATCAAATTCTTGTCCAAACTGCATTCTGCAAAAGTTAGGCACAAAACCCTTGAAAACATTTATTAGAACAAAAATAAAAAATAAACATAAAATCAAGTCAAATTCAATCAATTCACACCACTTGAAAGAGTAAACCTCGAGTCCCCGGTAACGGCGCCAAAAACTTGTTAATGGATTGGCAAGTGTACCAAATTGTATCAAGTAATAATAAATGGTAAGTCCAAGTATCGTTTTCCAAGGAGACTCGAAAGGCCTTATCGTTCATGTGAATTAAGATTGTGAGACTTGAAAATAAAAATTAATTAATTGGGTATGAGAATAAAATATAAACATGCAAAAGAGATTGATTCAATTGACGAGAAGAAAACAATGGATGAATGGAGTTGTTGGGGGTTTACAATTTCATCTTATCCGCTCTCTCTTATTTACTCCTCTTGATTTATTAGCTTGATTAACTAATTGTCATGCAACTTTCTTAGCCTACCCTTAACCAGATCCCTCGGCGAAAAGAACCTATTACTAATTACTGGCTTGCTATCCCTAGCCTCTCCTAGCAATTAATAAAGCATTATAGAGCAGAAGTGAAAAACAATT
>NC_028356.1:20548665-20551361 GCF_000741045.1 Vigna radiata var. radiata
GAAATTAGGTCTGGCCGCCCCCTTTTGTCAAAAGAATACATCTAAACTCGCACTAGGGCTATTTATAACCAAGAAAAGTAACAAAATTCAAGCCCAGGCCCATCAGAGAACCGCCCGACGCCAAAAATGGCCGCCCGGCGGTTTGCCTCAAGCCGCAGAACCGCCCGGCGCCAAAAACAGCCGCCCGGCGCTCCGGTCAACCGCCCGGCGCCCCGGTCAACTGCCCAGCGGTTTGGTCAACTTTTTCTGGTTGACTGGTTGACTTTTCTGGTTGACTGGTTGACTTTTCTGCACTGCAACCGTTTGATCTTCAACCATTCTTTCCTTTTCTTGAGTCTAAGACCTTCATCTTCGATTGCATTCTCCACTTTCTCAAAATTGCTACAAAACAATGCAAAACAAGCATAATATCGCTAAAAATAGCTTTTGACTCTCTACAGACTCATTTATTGAGTTTTGCTAAATTTTAAGCTCATTCTAAGCAGTAAAGGGAGTAATTTGGTCTAAAATGACATATGAAAATAACTGTTTTTCAACCTTCATCACCTTTCCATGACCGTTCGGTCTCAGACACTCTCGGCCTTATATTGCTCTCGGTCATGTGTGTTCTAAGTCTTAGATGCTCTCGGCCTTGCATTGCTCTTGGCCATGTGTATTTTAAGTCTTAGATGCTCTCGGCCTAGTATTGCTCTCAGCCATGTATTGTTCTCGGTCTAGTGTTGTCTTCGGTACAATATTACTCTCGGTCTTGTGGGTCTCGGTCAGAGAAGGATGATTCCTTCTCATGACCGTTCGGTCTTGTGGGTCTCGGTCAGAGAAGGATGAGTCCTTCTCATGACCGTTCAGTCTGGTGGATCTCGGTCAGAGAAGATTGGTCCTTCTCATGACCGTTCAGTCTGGTGGGTCTCGGTCAGAGAATGATGGGTCCTTCTCATGACCATTCGGTCTATCAGAGGGGTGCTCGGTCCTGACACTCAGTCCTTTTCCAGTGGTCGGCCAATGCACTGAGTGCTCGGTCCATGCTTAAAACCTTCGGTTCGGACTTTCTAGTTAATTGCTTTTGGTGAATTAAAGTTGTGTTTGACTTTTAATGCAAAGTAAGAATGGTTGATGTGGTATGATGTGTATATGAATTAATATGGCATTGGAGGTATATCATGTGATTAATNGTTNATGTGGTATGGTGTGTATATGAATTAATATGGCATTGGAGGTATATCATGTGATTAAAGTGGTTGGATTGGTTATGAAATTACNNTCTCTCGGTGAGATCAATTAGTGTATTGAATGAATGTGAGAGGCTTCCATATGGGGGGTTATCCCTAACACTCCAACGGTCTTTCATTCTCACTTAGAGAGGATTGACGCGTGTGGTGGGAGTAGTGGGAGGTCCTAGGGTAGACGCTATCACTAGAGGTTTATACCGCGGTAACGGACTCACCTTGTGTATGGTCGAGTGGAACCCCTCGGCAATGGCATTACAAAGCAGTAAGGACCATCACAAGTGCACAACCCGCCCCAGCTCTACATACATTCTATGTTCGGACGTATCTAGAAGTCTTAACATGATAAGATGCTTGCTTTAATGAGTTTTGTGTAATAAATGTTTATGTTTATGATGACTTACATGTTTGTGTGTGTATGGACGTTCTTGGAAATGCTAGATTGAATTTAAATGATTTGTATGTTTGTTTGAGACCTAGCTCACCCTTGCATTTGTATGTGTTGTATGTGTTTGCCTTCCTCCTTGCAATGATCATCCAATCCTTTGGATGTGGGCAGTAGGTGATGATGTTCCATTGGAGCAAGCGTTGGAGACTGAGGAAGACCCAGCCCCTGATGCTTAGGACTTCTATTAGTTCCTAATTTAGAAGACCTTTATTTTGGAAGACTCTTAGCATTTATTTATTTTGTTTGGTGCTTTTGGAAAACTCTTTAGGCCTCTTTAAAGTTAATAGTCTTGTGTTTTGGAGAACTTTGGGAACTTGTACTCAAGACTTATTTCGTTTTAAATTCCCTCTATATTCTGGATGATTGTATAAATATTTAAATATTGTTATCTTCATCTTTCAACTGCTTTTACATATTATAATAATTGAATTCTATTATATTATATGTGTATATGATATTTTGGGATGTTTTTACTGTAATATTATNAATAAAACTTCATTTATTAACAATTTTTGTAAATTTATTGTAAATATGTTTTATGTACTTTTATGTAATTTTTTATATTTTAAAAAGTTATTACTAAAACATAAAATAGAGATGATTTTTATTTATTTATTTTAAAGAAACAATTAAATTTTAAAAAGTAGTTAAATTTTAAAAAAAATAAATAAAACAGTTATTTGAAGAGTAAAATTAGAAAAAAAAAATGGACACAAAAAAGAAAATTTCCCTTTATATATAAATATAAAGGTATAAATATAATTTTTTATATTTTACCTGTGTTTCTAAATTAAAATAACTATTTGTAATAAAAACTTATTTACAAAAGAAATAAAAACGATCTATAGTAAAATTGTACAATTAATTAATAAATTCTTATCATCTGTCTTTTTAAGTAATCATTTTTTAAATCAAAATAATTACACATAATAAAAAAATATTTTTAAAATAAATAAAAGCTATTTACTATCAATTTATTAAAAAAGAATATTTATTTTTATAAATCTTGTTTATAAAAAAATTAT
>NC_028356.1:20551391-20644847 GCF_000741045.1 Vigna radiata var. radiata
AATAATAATAATAATAATAATAATAATAATAATAATAATAATAAACATTTTCATACATGTAAATTCTTTTTATGAATGCTAACTAATTTATTCTGCCATATAACAGCATCTTTTAAAAACATTGGAATTCAACTTATTACTAAATGTTAGAAATTAAGATTTATTATCGAACAGGTCTATTTTTTGGGAGTTATTCTCACTTATTAAGTAGTATTTTTGTAAATATAACCACATTTTAAGTACTTTTATCTTATTTTCTTATTTATTTAAAATATCCTGCAATTATTTGATAGAATGGTTTTAACAACTTCCAGGAGCAGTGAGAAACCCCGTTCAAACCCTAACCACACTTCTCACCCAATTTGTTAAATTTGAGCCCCTCGCCGCGTGCCGGACCGCACCCAATGCAAAGCTTCTTCTTCTGCGCTACATATTTGTAACACTTCAGGTATACTCTTTGCTTCCTCTTTTAGACATTTCTCACAAGTATAGCAACCATCGTTAGTTCGCTTTTGGATTTTATTTACTCAGAATGCTAGAAAAATGATTAAGTTACTCTGTGTCGGATGGGGGCAGCGTAATTTTTAAAATAAGTGTCTCGTAGAGGAGGGGACTGTAATTTTCTGTGACTTTCTTTTTGAATAATTTTGTACAATGTTTGCGTTATAATTTTGATAGTCATTCACCACCTATTGAGTGTTTCATAGGGTTGTTTCAGTTTTGAATTTGAGCCTTGAATGTGTGGTTTTGTTGGATATTGAGAGAGAGAAAGAGGGATTTTCGCCCACACTGGTCCTTCAAGACACCAGTAGGATTGCGTCCTGTGGCGATACCAATAGTGTAAATCACTGATAAGATGGTTTAATAAATAAATTAATGATGTAATTTTGAAATTTGAAAAAAAAATTTGAAAAACTATACCTTCATAACTCCGGTACCCTCTTTGATACAAATGGCAGCACAGTTGAAGAAGCTATGCTGTTGTGTCGAATTTTGTTTTTGGTGTTTGCCTCTTCAACATTTGTTATTTGATGTTAGGGTTCTAAGTTTCTTTTTTTTTTTCTAATTGCATTTGGCATTGTTAGCTGATCTCACTTTTCACCATCTCTAGACTTCAGTTCAATTTGTTTTACAAATTTATTTATGCTCTTTGTGTGCCTTCCACTTCTGAACTTTATTTACCTTTTCTATAAAATATCTAACCTTACTTGTGTCTATGTTAACTGGAAATTCCCAAGTGCAAAATAATAACATTCTTAGGTGATTGATTCGAAATCAGAATCTCAACTCTAGTTTTTATAATTTGAACTTACTCTAAGAATTCCGAGTAGTTTTTAACCGTGAAAGAACTTTTGTTGTGGTTTTTAAATACCCTTCGTTGGGGAATGTTTTGTTTATCATTGTTTAAGAACAAAAATAATGGGCATAAACTATTTTTTTCATTCATTTCAGATTTGCTATTGCGTGTCAGTATTTACTTGCAATCTCTGCACAGGAATATGGAGGCAAATTCAGCTTCATATGAACATGAGGATCAAGATGAATATGTTCTACTTGACCTGGATAGTGTTTCTAACTTTATTAACTTTCCAGCAAATGCCAAGTATGTTCTTACTGTAAGTTCTCCAACCTGTTGCCCTTTCTTTATATTTTTCACTGTATGTATATCAACTTCATCTGCTAAATAGATTTTCAACTCCGATACTATAATTCGTTTTCATTTTATGATAAACAGGATTATTTATCTTGATTGAAATGACATGACACTGCTTAGCTGTTTAAGCTTTCTATTTTGCATTTTGACTCTTTTGTGCTGATTAACATACTTTCTAAACCAAAAAATTAAAATTCAATAAATTTTAATTTTGTTATCTAAACAAAACATTTAAAAAATAATTTTAATTTAAAAATCCAACTCAATACATGTTAATGTCTTTGGAATTGTGAAATTTAAAATCCAATTCAATACATGCTTAATTTCACTGTGAATGCTCTCTTTTATTTCTTCTTTTCTTTTTCACGCACTTTTCTGGTGATCTTTATTGCTTTGTTATATCATACCTAAGTTAAGTATGCTTATATTAATTTTTGTTAATGATAGGGCCTTGATACGTTAAACCCAGTATTGATCATTGATGACAAATTTAAGCTGGTAAGTTGCCTGCTTTAAAATTCCTTGACTTTCTGCCTTTAGGGTTTTATTATTGAGAATTTTTTGGGTTTAAGTTATATGTTTTCATTTTGGTGCTTTTATAGTCTTGTGTAATCTGTTGAAGTCATATATAGATTAATGAAACCTATCCATTTGCGTAGATGTATGTTTCTTCAATGCTTACCTATAGGATCGGGCAAATAATTTTGAATGATTTATTTCAGCTACAAATTTCAATTGGTTAAAGTTGCTTCCATCAATTTTTGTTATTTTTGTTTGATAAATTGGCTGAATGGATAATATGATCATCTATGGATTGTTATTTATTATGGTTTTTTGTCTACAGATTGGGCAATACGAGGAGTCAATTGGCACATGTCTTGCTTTTACCGAACAAGGTGAGTTACAGTTAGTGTGTGCAGAATTAGACTGAACAAGTTTATTGAAAACTATAATTATGTCTCACTTGTCATGATACTTTTCTCATTATAAGAGTTAACTATTTTCCTAATCTGATTCTTCCGCATTTCCTCTGTAAGTAAAAGATTTACATAATCTTTATTCCTGTCTTCATTGAGAATGAAAATCATGGGCATTTTCCTATAGTGCTGTTATTTATATTTTTTTTCCCCAAATTTCTTTCAGCTGCTCTATCTGTCAGCGTGTTTAGTAGCATCCGTTAATTGACTCTGCATCTGGCGTCCTGTTATCCTATGTACTATTTTATATACCAGTAATAGATCATGTAACTGTAATCTATATGTGGAAGTTGGTATTGTTGCTTCTCCATCCATGGAGCAACTATAGTCTCGAGTAAACTCTAAAATGAACTTGTAGAAGATTTAGCAATGAAGAATATCTCTCTTTCTATATTTATTCTAATTTTTTTCTATCTGCCAATCAATTGTTGAATTAGATATGTCTTCAGAATAATAGCCATCCTTTAATCTCGCTTAGTAACGATGCCTTTCAAATTGTTAAGATGCTCATGTTTTATGGAAGACACGCTTTTATGGAATTAAGTTTTAATTTGATTTGGTTCCTCCTTTAAATTAAGTTATTTGATAATTAAGTTATTTGATAACATGCAGATGCCCCTCTGGTTCATGAAGAGACAGGATCATCTGAAGTGAACCTTTTCTCTAGAACAAGACTAATTGATTCAAGTCAAACTCCAACAAAGCAAGTGAAACCTTTGTGTCAGCTTCACAAGATTCTCAAGTTTAAACTATCACCCGATTCTGAAATCCAGAGCATCATCACACATGAGGAGGTATAGTAAATTTAAAGCTTACTAGAGAACATGGGAATGGGTGCCAATTGTGTACCTTTTTGAAAAATTACCTGTTCCCTTGGATTTTCTTTTAGATTTGTACATAGAACAAAACCTTTTCAAAGATTGTTCTTTCGTAGGTGTATATATATACATACGTTTAAGAATTATACCTCCAGTTTATCAAACAGTAAGTTAATGTGTTTGATTTGATAATTTTTTTTAGAATGAACCTCCAATTATAAAGTATGGGTTCAATGCTGTTATCAAAATTGGAAAAAGAAATAAAATAATCGGGATATGGTTAGAATATCTATATTCAACTGCAATGAAATTACCAAATTATTTCCTATGTATTGTTTCTGTTTGTAATGTGATTTCAAAATCATTCTTCAGATCATGGAAGCATTGTTTTCTTCACGGGTGTGTCGAAATTAAAAAGGCTAGAAAAGCCACCTAAGTCGAGTCTTCTGCAAGTAGCTAGCCATGTGACGACTTTGTTTCCTTAACTTTTTTTTTTTCCGTAATGCATGACTTTTTTCATAGCGAAAATTTAATATCTAAAACGTCTAAACTGTACAATCATTAAATTAGATACGATGATGGCTTTCAAATTAAGGATAACGAAAATGTGACGAACTTGTGAATTTTTTATTAATTATTTTTGGTAATAGAACTGCTTGTATAAGTTTTTGTTAATAATATCATTACATATTAGGAATTTTTATATGCTTAGATAGACTTAAAAGAAATAGAAAATCAAAATTCTGAAGTTATTTGGAGTTGTTTGTAAAAAAAATCGACTGCATAATTTTTTTGTTTTCAAACTATTATAAAAGATAGATTGTGTATCATTATTTAACTAAGTTATTTCGATTTTAAAATTTATGAAAATAATATAAAAAAGGATCACTAACGTGACATCTCAAAATTATATGAAATGATATAATATAGAATGGCAAACATTATAATATGATAGAACAGTTCAAAGATGTAAAGGAAGTTATAACGTTTATAGTTATCCCAAAATTCAGGCTATAAAAGAAAATAACTAATGAAATCTTAAGAGTTAAGAGTTGTGTCTTCACTCTCCAATGCTTGCTCCAAAGGGACATCATCCGCCTCTGCTCACATCCAAAGTTGGATAATCATTGCAAATAGAAGATCACAGACATACAAAGCACAGACAAACAAGCAAGGGTAAGCTAGGTATAAAAATCATGTTATACAATCACACATAGCATGCAAAGACCATAACACAATACAGACTAAGATCGAACGTGTTATTCTGATACCAATGACCGACCACGTGATTTGACCATCCGGACTAGTATGAAATGTCAAGTTCCAGGGATTTGTGCACTTGTGGTGGCCTTTACTGCTTTGCAAAGCCATTGCTATGGGTTTCACCCTACCACACACACAAGTGTAAGTCCGTTATCACTCATCTTGGGCCATACTGGAAGCACCCAAGACTAGGACCTCCTGTTATTCTCACCACATGACTCATCACTCTCTACTTTAGCATGAATGATCATTAGAATGTCAGGATAAACCCCATAAGGACACTCCAGCCATTCATACGGTCAATCACAACAAACTACAGGACACCACCATGTAACCTCCCTTGAGGATCATGGAATTATGTCCAATAACCATACTTTTTACTTTCTACACCATGCATATCTCTTACAGTCATATACTTTCACTTTAAAACTTAACTCAAGCCAAGAACAACCGAATACCATAATATTATCACATTGAATCCAAACATATAGCCTTTCACTTTTACATTACATACAAACATATATATAATATTGATTATACTTTAAAAGACCGCAAGCAACCTTACTAGTCATCAAAAATTGCATGAAACTATTCCATATACATTAACAGACAATAGTAGTCCAAGAAAAACCACTAAACAACCCAATACACCTTAAATTCATACTTAGACAAGGAAAATAACTTTGAAACCATCACCAACAGTTCCGGAAGGGTCAAAAACCCCCCAGAACGAATTAAAGAACATCCAAAACGGACGTCCAAAACTCCCAAAACGTCAAAAACATAAAAAACATTCAATCTGCCACACAGAATTTGCTCAGCGCACCCCTCTTGTGCGCTCAGCAAATTTTGTCTGCAGGGAAAACTAAATTCTGCAGATTTTGACAACCCAACACCCCAAAATTCGTTATAGACCTTTTTATTAATTTCTAACCTTCCTAGATTGATCTATATGATGAATTACACTTGTTTGAATGACCCTAAGCTCTCCTAACATTAATCTCTAATAATTATGCGTTAAGTTATGATCTAAAACTTCAATTTCAATTACTTAAGGACTCAATTTCTAATTTACCACTTGAAAGTTGTTCTGGCCATTTCGGTGTTTCTAATAAGTCACAAATGACCTAACTAAGTGACTCTAATAGCCTAAACCAGACCCTAACCCCTAACTCCAAAAATCACTACTCTACTTCCCTAAATTTTAACTCAAACACTAAGATTTACTCAACTGTTTACCTATCAATTTGCATACCTTAGATGAAAACTTCCAATTACTAAATTTCCACCTCATACATATGTTCATACTAGTTTCTATTCCAAAGCATACACAATCACATAGTTCACAGACCAGAAAATACACATTCCAGTACATATATCCATCAATTCAATTCAATTAGTGATTCATTTCACAACACAGTTTCCGCATGCAATAGCTCATTAATTTTAAACAAGAACGACTCAAATAGAATAACCTTCTTCAAATAAGAAAATCAAACCTAGCTTCCCTTACATCAAAGCAGTTTCCCAGCTTAACCAAAACCTCGATTGAACTTGCGTCTTACAAAAGTTCTATGGAAACTTACAAGCCATAAGTTTGTGACAGGGAATATTTCTTAGAACCAACTCTAAGCTGAGAATTGAAGATGAAATCGCTAGGAACATGCAATACTTCAGTTGCATGCTCAAGACCCAAAGACTCGCGGAAGAAAAGAGGGAATCACTTACCAGTCAGATTTGAAGAAACTAATCGGTTGAATACGGAGCCTTCTACGTCGTGATTGCTAGGACACCACCTAATCAAGGATCCAGTAGTTAATCTGTGGAGAGAAAGAGGAGAGAAGGTAGAGCTTTAAAGAACAAGTTTTTCTAGAGAGAGAGGGTTTTAAGCAAATGAACCAAAGATTGCATAAAAATCTATTTTTATGATCCATGGGTCTTCAAAAATTTGATTTCATCATATTAGGACACATGTCCCTCTTGGCTTTATTTTTCAGATCCTTACAACTAACATATAATCTATTATATAATTTTTTTTTTGTAATATAAAAAACATTTCACATTCAAAAATAAAGGCACGAAACCATTACGTATATTTCTTTTAATTGATTTTCTTACATAAAAAAAAAATACAATAGGGAGAGGTGAGCTTCTTGTTCATACAATTCAAAATTAAAAAATAACAAAATTATAAAATCAAAAGAAAAATAAAGATAAAAGAAGGAGCCTTAACCAAAGATAATTTAAAAAAAGGTTAAAGACTAATATTTTTTTAAGTATTAAGGGCTATTTAGTTATTAACTCTATCACATCAGACCATGTTAATGTTAATGCAAATATTTGGTTCGGTTTGTTAATAAGTAAATCAGATTTTGGAATCTCATTAAATTTCAAAATATGATCTAAAAACTTGATAGATTTTTTTACAATCTAGATTAGATTTTAAAATTTGATTTAAGATTTTAAAACTGACCGAATTTTGAAATATGATTAAGAAACTAACTGGATAGATTTTGATATCCAGTCAAGAAACTCATTGGATTTCAAAATTCAATAATTTTTTTTTTCCAATTTTGAAATCCAATAAACATTATATAGAATTTTAAAATTTGATAAACACTCAAAATCTGGCACCCGTCCTTAATTCCTACTGCGTTATGATTTCAACAATAATAATAAAGTTTACAACTTAAAATTATACTAATTAACATATATTAAATTATATTAAAATATAATATTATAATAAATTTTGTTTAACATATATTTAATTTTTTTTTTAAAATTAAAATTTAATAAATATTTTAATTAGTATAATTTTTTTATATATTCTTTTGAATTAACATAAAAATAAAATTTATTTTATTTGAATCAATTTTAATTTAATAAAATTTATTAAACAATTTAATTAGTTTAATCTTATATTTTAATATAATTTAATATATGTTAATATTTTCATATTTTAACATACAATTTTTTATTATTATTATTATTATTATTATTATTATTATTGTATGATCTCAAAAATTATAGTTTTAATATTGTCAGAGAATCATCATAAACAGTTAAGACATATAAAATGTGATTACAGTTGTCCAAAAATATAACCATAACTCAAACTTTATATACAAGATACCCTGTACTACTACTACTATTTACAAAAGAACTAAAGGTTCTTCAAAACATCAAAAACAAACTTACATGCTCTATCTATGCATAAGTTCCTTCATCACCCAACACCTGTTTCACTGTGATATCTTCCTCTACTCACACCAATGTGGTGATCATTGCCAAAGAAAAATAATCACCAAATAAACAAACACAAACAACAGGGTAAGCTAATTTTAAAAGGAATTAAATATGTCATTCAATCAAATCATAAATATAACAATTCCAATATCAAGTCATAAAAAACCAAGTACAAATTTAGATACATATATCTAAATTCTATACTTGACCATTCAGATACATGTATTGGTGTCGAACTATTGATGGACTTATGCATGTGTGGTAAAAACATACCACCCAAACTATCGCACAAGGTTAATTTGTCAAACACATATGGTTAAACTAACCCTAGGCTAAGGGTCTCCTACTACTCCTCACAACATAATCATCCCTCTCTACTTGAGGTTGGATGGATATTGGAGTGTCAAAAACATCCCCTCATTTCAAATCTCCTACAATAATACATTATACACAAGCACGACACAAGGATCTTACCTATTAAATTCTTTTCATCACATACTTAAACCGAATACACTTTCATCATTTCCATTCACAAGACATGTATAATTTATCATAAAATTTACATACCATTTTAAACATGCATACATTAAAAGTGTATCTAGATAATTTGTAGTAAGCTTAACTACCAAAGTAATCATTGGAAAAACATAAAAGTAGAAGAATGGCAAAACACGTAGAATTGGGAAAACCCTCGAGTTAAGTGACACATCCTTGCCATTATGCGCCATTCTTCGTGCAGAACTTGCATGTGCATGAGCGCCACCTTGGTGCTGTCGAGCGCCAAAGTTCTCGACTTTCTGGCGATTAAGCACAAGATACCATTGAGCGCCACACCAAAAGTTCAAATTTTGATCTATATGCACAGAAGACCTATTCAAATGATCTAACTTGTATCTTTGACACTATAATTGATTTGTGTTAGATATTGTGTTTATTTCATTTACATGTTCATTTGTATTTGGGCTTAGCCCACACTCTTATTATTATAAATATATTACCCTATGTGTATGCAAAGACACATAAGGGAGATTTCCCCTCATCTCTTTTACTATCTCATAATTTGAAAATATGTTTCTCCTTCAAAGTTGATACAAATTTGTTCATTTAGTTAGTGTCTTGGTCCATTAAATCAACCCAACTACCGAAAAACACATACATTTGATTTGACATACTACCAACCAGAATTTAATGAATTAATTAGCTAAAAAAGTCTTAAATGGCCCAAAAAAAATAGACCCTTAGCATCGGGTTTTCCCATCCAACAATTCCTTCAAAGTTTCGCTTATCAAAATCCCTCATTTTAGACCAAAACTAGCATACAACTTTTCATCACTTTCAATTCTACAATGGTTTTGTACCTAATAAACTTCAAAACAACAACCTTGAAGGTTCAAGCAAATACCAATTCACAATCATACATAACAATATTCATCAATAGACAACATTCACTCATCAATATACAAACATCATTCAACAATCATCTCAATTGATAACATATTCAACTAAACATTAATCTCACAACCTATCAAACATACATTCATACTTCTTAACACGAATTTAAAGAAATTATTAGTTTTCCTCACTTAGTTAGAATTCTCAAACAGTTCTAAAAAACAAACTACCATTGCCTTAACTCAAATAATTTTATTTGCACCTACATACAGTAGAATTTTAATCAAAGTAGATCATTAGAACCACCAATTAATAAGGAACACATAAGAACTCTATGAATATGCATGAAATAGAGAATATTCTCGTATGCATGAAAGAAACTCAGTTAAAGAAAAAAGAGAGTAGAAACTAACTTATTATATTTAGAAAATTAATCGGTTGAAGTTGAAGATATCTCTATTGTGATCATCTAGGTTTTTCCTAATCGTCAAAGAGATGACTTAAGGGTTAGAAAACTTAAAGAAAAAAGAGAGGAATCTAGAGAAAGAGTTCTAAAAGGATAGTACATGTTTTAGATAATGAGACATATTTATAAATTTTTATTTATATTAACTAACTTTTAACATTAAAATAATCTAGTCTCATTAATTTAAAATCTATCAACTCTAATACTCTATTTTCTAGACCCTTATAATTATAATTATTATTATTATTTAATATATGTTGATTAGTATAATTTTAATTGCGTGTCAATTAGTATAATTTTAAGTTGTATAATTTATTATTATTAAATCTGGATGTTGTAGGAATGTGATGTAGTAGGAACGAAGAAGGGTATCAACACGAAATTTTAAAATTTGGAAGAAATGTTGATTAGATTTCAAAATTTGAAAGAAATGTTTATTGAGATTTCGAAATCTTGATGATACTTTTATTGTATTTTGAAATTTAATGATTTACTTAACCAGATTTTAAAATTTGTTTAAATAAATTTCAAAATTTATGAGTATTTTAATTAGATTTTAAAATTTAATAATTTTCCAAAAAGAATCTCGAAATTTAATAATTTTATAAAGTTTAAATCTTTTTTATCCTTAAGTTATAAGATGGTGTTCAGTTTAGTCCTCATATAAATCTTTGCTCCTAAGTTATAAAAAATATATCAAACCAGTCACTTAATGAAATCAATGAAAGTTAACGGCTGCGACTGGTTTAATACATTTTCCAAAGATTGACATTTTAAAAAATGGGGACTAAACTGAACACCAACTTAGACAAAAAAGATTTAAACCTTTTATAAATTAAATTTTGAAATTTAACGAATTCTTAAATTAAATTTTGAAATATAATAAGTTTTTAAACTAGATTTTAAAATTTATCTCTAAATTTTGAAATTCAATAATTTTTTAATAACTACCAGCAAAGCTATATATATAATTAATATTGAAAAATAATATTTTTTTGAGTTGCATGGATATGCTCCCTCTTTGGTTTCCTTAGTTGCAGAATTTAGTTCATATATATATATATATATATATATATATATATATATATATATATATATATATATATATATATATATATATATATATATATATTGATATTGGAAAATTAATAGTCTTTTTATGAATTCAGTTTTCACATGTTATAAATGTAAATATATATTTTTTTTATATTATTCGTATAATAAAAAGTTGATCCTCTCACATTAAAGTGATTTGGAAATGAGAACAGAAATTTTAAAAACAAGAGGAGATACAGTTAAGAAGTAATATGAAGAAAGTAGGAAGGTTCTGGAATGGAAACTGTATTTTAATGGTGGTTAGATAATAATATCTCAGCTTCAATAAAAGTAGGAAGAATGTTATATTTATACACATCTCTATCATAATAAATCCAAACCATTACGATTAAGTTGGTAGAACTACGTACTCTTATACTTTCCAAACCTTTTCTCTCAACTAATTTCATCACAAAAAAAAACAGCGATAGCTTATGATGTTTCAACAAAACCAACAATGTGGCTACTTAACAAAATTAAACAAAATATTTAGTTCAAAATTTTAGTACAGTCTATATTTATATTGAATAGAAATAAAAAAAAATTAATATTTGAAAGATATTGTTGGTTTAAAATTTAAAACTTTGAAAACTCAAATTATTTCATTAAGTGTAAAAGTGAAAAAGTTAAATACTTAAAATTTTAGGTACCAGATATTATTTGTTTCAAAAGTTAAAACTTTTGTATAATTTTATCTTTAAAAAACATATAAAATGTTAAAAACATATATATTTAAATTATTTTTGACCTTAATTCCAAAATAAAGAGAAAATTTGTTCACTGTATTCATCCACAATGATATTAAAAAAAATTATTTTATTTGAGAAGCTATTTGAAAATGGTATTTAAATTTGAAAATGGAGTTGTTGACATTAAAGGGGACAAAATAATGGAAGGAAGTGAAGTGATCCATCAAAAATGAAAAAAAGAAACAGAGTCACATGGGGCATCTGCATGATATATATAATGCTTAATGTGACAATTATTTTGGTGGAATCACTTTTTTCTAATGCCACACCTCAAAGCTACAAATTGTCCATATATGCTACCTAACATTTTCTTTCAAATTTCAAAATCAAATTTGAATTTCACACCTTTCTGCTTTCCCATTCAATTGTATTAAGAAAAATATTATTTTGAACACCTAAATTTTTTATATTTATTTAACATTACTTTTTTATTTTTTATTTTCATTCTTTTTAAATATAAAAATTTATATTTTTATAATTATTTTATTTTTGTATTATGTGTAAAATAAATATAAAAAATGTATTATAGTATCATTACTCTTCTATTAAACATATCTTTTTATTTTAGAAAACAAATGTGAACATATAGATTAGTTTCATCTAGGGTTAAATATGTTTTTAGTCCCTATACTTTGGGGCGATTTTGGTTTTAGTCCATTTTCAAACTATGGTACAATTTAGTCCTTCAACTTTAGAAAACTCTGGTTTTAGTCTTTTTTACCAATTTTTTTAAACTTTATTTATTGTTTTTCAAGCACGTTTCTTAGTTAACATTGAAGCAAAAATGTGTCAAACAGTGTAAACAATCCAAATGTTATAATGAAACGTGTTTGAAACAACAAATAAAGTTAAAAAAAATTGGTAAAAAAGACTAAAACCAGAGTTTTCTTAAGTTGAAGGACTAAATTGTACCATAGTTTGAAAATGGACTAAAACCAAAATCGCCCCAAAATATAGGGACTAAAAACATATTTAACCCTTTCATCTATGGTGATAAAGTGGGTTTCCTCCTTTTCTTTTGTTCTAACTTTTATATTATATATTAAGAGGGGTTTATTAAAATAAAAATGAAAATATATTTTATTCTATTTTTTATTGTAATTTAAACTATTAATATTTATAAACAAAGTTGTATTAATTTTTATATTTCTTAAGTTTAGTTTCATCTCTTAGCATGTAGTAAATAATATAAATTTGGTATATATACTAGTGCAGAAAGAGCTATAGGGATAAGTTATTTTGGACTTTTAATGTCACTTTCAGAATCGGCATCTATATGGATGATGTGAACGGAACGTCAGATTTATTCAGGTTTGACGTCTATATAGACGTCGGTTTTGGTGCAAAGATCGACATCTATAAAGACATCAGACCTTGCTCGAATCGACGTCTAAGGCCACCTTAGATGTCGGTCAATGACACGTACGACGTCTATAAGGCCGTCAAACATTGCATTAAGCGACGTCTATGACAACTATAGACGTCGGTCAGTACATTAACCGACGTCTTAAAATGAGTTTTCGTTGTGTTTTGGTGCGGTTTTTCTTGCGTCTTTGGGGTAGCGTAGTGAACCTTCTCCCTTTGCTAGTTTCCTCGTAAGAAAAACTTGCGCCTTTTGGATTTCTCATGGCATTTCAACCCAAAGACGAACCTGGGTCATTGCCTATGTCCATTCCGACCGCCACTAAAAAGAAATACGGTGAGAATACAGTGTCGTATTCTTTTTCGTTGGCGGTCGGAATGGACTTAGGCAACAACCCAAGTTCGTCTTTCGGTTGAAATGCCATGAGAGATCCAAAAACCGCAAGTTTTTCTTACGAGGAAACTAGCAAAGGGAGAAGGTTCACTACGCTACCCCAAAGACGCAAGAAAAACCGCACCAAAACACAACGAAAACTCATTTTAATCGGTTCAAATGAAAGATAATACATCAAAAATTACTTTAATCGGAATAAAAAACAACTTTAAATGGTTAAAAAGAGATCAAGCGCACTTGAAAATGCAGTGCAACGAAGAGAAAAGGCAAAGACGATGAAACTGTTGATCGCAAACTGCTGGTTCGCATAATTATTTAATAAGAAATTAGACGTCAGTTGGACACAAAGCCGACGTCTATAATTGATTATACGTCGGGCGCGTCACTAATATGACGTTCATTGTATTTAAAAATTAATATTTTTGTTATATATAGACGTCGGCTTGGCGGGATGAGACGTCTAATTGGCGGAACCGAATGACTTTTTCACCACTTGGTCAGATTATAGATGTCATTTCGGGGGGATCCGACGTCTAAGAGGCGGAAAAGATTGACTATTCACTTAATCGGCAGACATATAGGTGTCAGGTAGCAGGTTCACCGACATCTATAGTTTGACAAGTAGGTGAACAATGATTAATTTCCGCCATATAGACGTTGGTGCCCCTCCGAGCCGACGTCTATATTTTTGAAAGAAATAACTTTTCACCTAACTGTCAGACATATAGACGTCAGATGGGATGTCCCCGATTTCTAAAATATTATAGACGTCGGGGAACCATCTAACGAACGCCTATATGGCCAACTTATTAGAAAAATATCACCGGTCATCAATATACATTGCTCTTACCCTTAACTGACGTCTAAGGAGTGACGTTGAATAACGTTTTTATACTAATTTACAATGTGATAAAGAAGAAAAAAAAAGTTAAAGATTATAATTGTTTAGAATAATAAAGTACTCAACATAATAGTCAAAGTTTTAGCACTCAAAACAATTGTTTCGGGACACCTATTTTTATATATGCTTTGTAGAAATAATTTTAAAAATATTATAGATTAAAATTTTAAAATATGTAATATATATATAATTTAATTATTTACTTTCATTTATATAATATTATTATCTACTTAAATTTCTTTTTTGAATTTTTCTTTAATTTTTTTTCGTTTATGTTTGATTATAAGTCACAATTTAGAAAATAGCATAATTTGGGAAAATAAGAACTAATTAGAATTTTTTAAAATGAGTTTTTGTTTTTCTCAAATAGGAAGTTTTATTTCTTTTTCCGTGAATTACATGTATAAGTTTTCTATATGAATGAGAGATTTGAGTATAATAAATTAAATTATGCTAGTCTAGATCACACTGTAGGTTTTATTTGTAAATCAAAATCTTTGGAAGCAAGTAAGACTTGTTTAGTTTTTTTTTTTTTTAAAAGTTTCTTATCTTTTTCTAAGGAGTAAAAGAGTTTATGTAAGGGGTGGTAAAAAATTTATTTTAATTAAGATGATTTTAAACGAATCTTAATTATGTTGAAACTGAATGTTTTAATGAGTTGAAACGAAAGTTAAATTAAATCTTTTAAGTTCTTGAGTAACCTAATTCTAATGAATTATAATTGGTATATGCATACAATTAATTGTTTCTGGCATGTTTAAGTTGTTAATTTTTTTGTTTCTAATACATTTTTTCTCAAACTTAGAAGAGAGAAAACCTCTTCCGTGTTGTTTTCTTGCTCAAATGATTAAATTTACTTAAGTAATTAAGTTTTCATTCAACTAAGAGGATTTTTACTTAAGTAAGAAATATATATATATATATATATATATATATATATATATATATATATATATATATATATAAACTATTGCATACATAGTGTAATATAATCATATTTTATAGAAAGTGAGTAAAATTACCTTATATTAGATGTTTTTTTTTTGAAAAAAAAATACATTTAATTTTGTTATTATAAAGGATTGAAATGTCCCTGTAAGACTTTTCTTTATCTTCCGTTTGATTCGAGATATTCTCATATCCTCTAGTGGAGATAACTCTTTTTTTCTTAATCTAGATGTGAGATGGGTGCTTCTAAAGCAATTTCTCAACTATGAAAATAGTAGCATTCGCATGTTTACAGTTATACTAGAGTTATTAAAATGGGTAACCTGACCCAGCTCGGTCTATTATCGGTTGGTCACTTAGTGAGTCAATCCAATCTGGCTTATTTATTAACAAGTTAAAAAAATTCGAACCTAGCTCGATTTACCACGGGTTGATGGATAAATAGGTTGATTCACTGGCTCACTTAAGTACAATTTTTTAAATAAAAAAAAATTATAAACTTTCTATAATTTAAATCTAAATAAATTTTATTTCTAAATTTCACTCCCGTGATTAATTAATTTTGAAAATAGGGAACTTAAATAATTATTTCAAACAAAAATAATAATAATAATTTTTTTTATAAAATTAAAATTAAATTTTAATAACATAAAATTAGGTAGGTGGGTTGGTGGGTTAACCCGATCTACCACGGGTCCAACCCGCATGAGTCGGGTTGAAATCTAATCCGCATAAAGAAATACAATTTTTTCAAACCCAACTCCGCCCAAACTCGTGGTGAGTCGGATTGGCGATGGATTGTGATCCATTTTAACTGTTCTAAGTTATACCATGTAAAGAATGTTATTTTATATTATTGTTATGAGTTTTTACTTAAATAAACCAGCTCAGACCTATTTTAAGTAACTTTTAGATATTTTGATCTCACTTTAATTATGGATTAATTAACTCTGGTTTGGTTCATTATATCAATATTCTTCATAGTGAACCGAAGTGATGTCTTTTGACAATATTATCCAAAATGAAACACAGTAAATATTAAGAAACTTAAAAACGAAGTATTCTAACTAATATAATTTTTAAGTTAAATATAAAATTTCTATTTTATACTCCTTCATCATGTGAATTCATAGTTTGGTATCTTACATGGAATGCACCATCATCCTTTTACTTTATTGCACACCAGAAAGTAGGCACTACAAAAACAGTGTAGACCATCTTTTTAATGTATTCACTTCATCGTTTTTCAATGAAATATGTTTCTCTTTTTATTACACTTTTGTTATGTTTTCATCTTTATAACCACAGTAAATGGTATGAATTTAAAAAATAAAGTGATTTTTTCTTTCCATCAAAGCTTGTAAATTACTTAAAACCAGTATGGGTTGGTAGTATTATTCTAACCCTACTTGAGAAACACACAGTTGCTGACGTGTCACTGTAAAAAGCTGCCACGCGTAATGAACCTGGACGACAAAACATAGATGGAATCTAAGCAGCAGGTACCACCAAAACAACACCTGTTTTTTTCCCCACTTTTCGTTTTCATGCTTTCACAACAAAAATGAAAAGAAGAGAAGCACTGCCATGAAATTCCTCAATTTCTTTTTCTCTCTCCAATGTTTCCCACACACTCACAAAACCAAACATTCATTCAACACACTGAAAGCCTAAGCTACCTAGGCTCAGCATCTAGGAAATAAATAGCAGTGAAAATAATCCCCATATGCAAAACCCTAACTAACCTTTTTCTCCTTTTCACCAAACCAATCAATCACTACCCTCCATTCCCCTCTTCACTTATTCCCTCCCAAGCACGCTCCTTTTTCTATATTTCTCAAAAAGTTACTTCCTTTCGCCTTTTTTTCTCTTCTGGGCACGCCTTCTTCACCACTTGCTTTCTTTTCCTATTAGCTTCAATCCACCTTCTTCCCTTCTGATCTCAAACACCCACCTTTTTCTTTCTCAGTTTGTTTTCACCGTTTACGTGCTACGTCCGTTAGATCAGTGTTTGCTGATTTAAATTTGATCTAATTGGTGTTTGGTTGGTTGCAGAAGTTCGTTCGTATTTCTTCACAATTGTAGTTTTTGTGTGTACGTGTGTGTGGGTGTTTTCTTTTTTCTGTGTTGGATGTGACTTTGCATGTCAAGAAGGTCCATTTTGATCTTCGATTTTGCACGGTGATTTTTGTGGGGGGTGTGACTAGTTCTCTTCTGATGTTTTATTTCCAACCGTTGTTTCAATCATCACCTTCTAATTATCCATCCTCTAGACCTCTTTTCTCTTTCTCAATTTCCCATGTTTTTCTCCGCTCTGACGTGTTCTTCATATGCTGCTTCAATTGCCTGAGATTTCGTCTCAAAATTTGATGTGTGATCCAGAGGGGAGTTGCTGGTTGTTGTCACTGCGAATCTTTCTGCCGGTTCTTTGAATCACATCTAGTTATCTTTGGTGAGGAGTAAGAAAGAGAAAGAGCGAATTTTGAGAATGGGAGACCGTTGTAGACATTTTTCCATTGAGGAATTACCATCACATTTGGTTTTAGAAATTCTGTGCTCGGGTAGGCTCAGTGCAATGGACCTTGTTTGCTTAGAATTGACTTCCAAAACTTTTGGTGGTAGCCATGGCCTGTACCCTTTTTTCAAGTTTAAGTCCTTGATTGACTTTGCTGCATTTCAATTGTGTGCTTCCCATGTTACCTATGCTAGGATGGGTTTGATTTCTCAGAGGGAGTTGTATGATAGATGTGGAGGAAATTGGAAGCGAGTTTTGAGGTTCTTGCAGTCCGTGGAACAATCCTCTCAGATGGTCGAGACATCATCAGGCAATGTACTATTTCATTATATCAAATAATTACTTTTGTCTGCTTTTGGTAAAAAAGAAAAAAAAGTTTTTCCTGCATGAATTATGAGGTGACTTATGTATTCCATTTTTCTTTTGATAAAATTAGAAATGTGTTTCTCAAGTGTGGAGAAATTTTCTTTTTGCTTTTGAAGTGCATGTGTTAACACTGCATGGTTTGCTCCTCAACCCCCTTTTCTTTCAATGTCACTGTTATAATAAAATGTAATAAAGCATTTGTAAACAATTAACACAGAAAAAGCTTTAAATGTTATGAAAATACATCTCATATCATCGATAGACATTATAATGCTTTTGAACTGTCCTTGAAGGAAAACTGGATGAGTTGTAAATAATGATGGAAAACATTTTATTGGCAGATGCAAATAACAACGGGAAAGTATCACACCTTGTTGATCAGCAATTCTTCTGTCTATTCCTGTGGTTCTGGTTTATGCGGAGTACTTGGTCAAGGTCCTGAAACAACACAGTGTGTAGCATTTACCCGGATTGATTTCCCACCTTTGGCACGTGTGGCTCACGTTTCAGCCTCTTTTAATCATGCAGCTTTTGTCTTGCAATCTGGAGAGGTTAGTGGTTGCTTAAACTTAATTAAGTTAGCTATATGACTCATGAGCAAGTCATTGGTCTGTAACAAATTATATCCTTCCATTGCTCTCATGTTGACTAATGCAACAGCCTTGAGAGCTTCATATATTATATACGTTTATTAGGCTTGCACAAACATTTTAAGCTTATGTGATAAATGTTCGTATAACCTCTGAACGAATTGAGTGTTTAGGATCTTGATACCCACCATCCACTTACTCTCTACCTAAGGTTTATATAGACTTCTCTATCCATGCATCAAGCTCGAAAGGCTTTTGCGTATGGGAACATATTAGTGATATAATTAAAACCATCGTGGGGATTGCACTTACAAGTGTAAGTTTTAGAATATTTCTGGTGAAAGAAACAACTTGTCTTAGAAATGTGTTTTTCACCTCCAATTGAAGAGTCTTGCTGGAAGATGGGAATGGGGACATCATAAGTTTTCTTTTGTTTGACTCTTTATCATTCCAATGCTTGTATTCATGACCTTGTTCATATTATTTTGAGCTAGCAGGCTATCGTACAAGATACTCTGCATTAAATGTCCTGGTTTGACTTTTGGATCACAGTTTCATGAGGAGAGCTTTTATGTAATTTTTTCTAAAGGAAGATGCTAATTTTACCGTCTTGTTTTTAGGTACACACCAGCTAGCATAAGTCCAACTTTGGAACCGAGAATTATTTCTCTTCTCATGTCTGTTAGCTAAAGTGAAAATGAGTGCTTGAGATTCAGAGTAAAGAAGCATCGTAGGAAAAATGACAGAGGATTTGTTTCTTGGAATTAGGATAGAGTTAGTTAGTAGAATTATTAAAGTCAAGAATGGGCGAACCGTTACGATGGATTCAAAACTATATTCTTTATTCCATCTGTCTTCCATTAATATATTGTTTGTTTTCCAAAGATTAAAGAATGTGTAGGTGAAGTGAGAGTAAGACTGGATAGAATAGAAATATGGAGACTCTTGTTGAAGTTCCAGGTCTTTGTGTGTACTGGCATCTACTTTACAAATGGAATGGGATAGATCATCTTAGATTCTTGTACTTGCTTAGAGAATGCCATGAAGATTTGTGGTCAGTATATGAATTGTGTTTAATAGATGTAGTGATTGAAAATTTTGATTAATTACTTACCCAGCTTGCTTCCGAGCTTCCCTTTTGCAGTAATCATTAAATGCCTCGATGCAAATCAGAAAGGAAAATCACACAATAGTAATGGATGAATAATATGTATTATTGATGATACTGACGTAAAAATGCAGTTGAGAAACCTTCACTACCCTAAGAGCTCAACATTTCACTCAAAAAGATATTTTTGTCCTCCAACAGATTTCAATTCCTCCTCACATACACTTTCCACATTTTGGACCTATTCAGCTTTGGCTCTCTATTGTTCGAGTGCCTATCAATACTCCCTTCTTGAGCAGAAGACTTGTCCTCATGTCTGAGTTGGGAAATTGACTTTGCACAGTAAAAGTGTCCTTCAATTGGTTTATCCCAACACAGGACAGGTATTTGAGACAGAATCTGTCCCTTGGTTGGAAACTCTGGAAGCCAAGACGTGGAGAGGTTTCCATGCACTAGCTATAGCACTCTCAAGGTTATTTGGCAGCTTTTTGCTAAACATGGTAATTTACAGCAGCTCACTTTAGTAAAGAAATGTCAAACACTGGGTGGATGCAAGAAGAGTTGGTAGTTGAAGCTTGTAGGGTACTGCTCCAATGAGCTCAACAACCTGAAATGGACCATAGTACCGAGGTGCTAGTTTTGCACTAATGTGGGCTTCAACAAATCGCTGAGAATGAGGACGAAATTTAAGAAAAACCAAAATCACCCATACCAAACTGGACATCCTTTCAGTTGAATCTTCCAAGCTCATGCCAGTCTATGTCTGCGTTAAATTGTGTTCCAATTGGCACAAACATTCACCCATTTCCAATAAATCACACTGCACTGCTTTGATTTTTGTGTCTCTGGGTAAATAGGAGGAAAGAACTGGAAGTGAGCACCCATACACAATCTCAAACAAAGTGGAATTTGTGGAGGCATAGAATATATAGTATTGTACCAATACTTAGCCCATGGAATACAACAGGCCCACGACTTGGCTGATCAACAATGAAACATCTCAAAAATGTTTCCAACAACGAAGAGGTGTGCTACTCATAGTCCAATGATCAATTAATATTGAGTGCACTACCTTATAAAAGTGAAAATTCTTCAACTTTTGTCTTTCTTTCATGTCAGTATATAGACTTTCTCATTGTTTCAATCATTTAATCCAACATTTAATGGGAGCGGTAAAAGTATGTATGTAATCAACCTTGGCCCACCAGATTTCATCCAGCAAAGTTTCTTCCCAAAATTTTGCCTTCTCAACAACATCTTCTTTATAGGACCATTCATCATTAACAACCATCTTCTGGAATCCTTTTTCAAGCTTCTAAACCTCTTAAGTATTATTATGGTTGAAGCAAATTTTGTAGGAGCAACAGATAGCAAGTTCAAGGAGTTGAAGTTGTTGGCCATTGGTAATCTCCTAGAGTGTCCTCATGATGAAGTTTGTATTATAAGTCATATGTTCAATTTGCATGATCCAAGGACATTGTTGGTATGAAACACTAATTTCTCAATACAACACAAGGAGTTCCATAGATGGAAGGAAACAACTGCATTGTTTGTTAGTAACAAATTGCGGCACATTTGTTGGTCCAATCTCCATAATTACATTTCTCGTGTTTTCCAATTAATTCTGTCTTTGATCTAAGTAGAGCGATTTAATGCCCTTAAAAACTTAGTCCACTATAACCATGAAATTGATCAGAAGCCTTCTTTGAAAATCACTCTGCCCATAGCTACAAATGATCACGCCCCTTTGACTCCATTGTTTTTTTATTGGCTGAAAGAAGATTCTCCACAAGGTTTCTTTCCTTTGAAAGAAAGGTAGTTCTCAACTTTATTATAACCTGGAGATACATACCCACTAAGATTAGATTTATGGAAGCATCATAAAATGCTATTCTAAACAAGGATTCCTTGCTTGATGAAATAGTAGTTTTGAAGAGTAAATCATCCTTACAATTTCACAATCAAGAGTATCTGTGCTTTGCACATAGAAAGTAGCTTCCAAAGGATATTACGTTTTTGGATTATAGCCTTTGTCTATGACTTTGTCTTCATTAGAGATGGGAGGCAAAGAGACATATTTTTTCTTTGACTTCTCAATTTTCAATGACACTTCATTGTCCAACTTCTTAAACTAAGTCTAGTAGTTAATTTCAAAATTTCCACTACTAGGAACCTTTATTACTTTAAAAAAAAAAAAACATAGAGGACTAATTTTATCCTCTTGTTTTGTTGCTGGATTAGTAGCAGTATTCATCTCTAGAACAAAACAAATAAATTGATGTATTATAAAATCACCTTTCTGTAGTTGGTGTGTGTGTGTGTATAGGTAATAACAGGTAGTTTAACTATTTCTAATATCTCTTAATCAGAGCTACATCATAGTAAAATTTTGTATATATCCGTCAATTATGATGTTTTCTTCACTGGGTCTTAAGTTTCCGGATAGATAATCCAAATATTAGGAAATGATGTATGCGATACTTGCACTCATTAGTGTGTGTATAGATGCTCCTTAAATAGTATAACTTAGCTACAAATTTCTTATAATTCTTAACAGCTCTAAATATAATGCTAGGTCTACAGAATTTGTCTGCATGCTCCCTATTGATAATTCAGATCCATGGCTCCTTTCTTTTCCTGGATTAAAACTGATGGTATGATATTGTAAAATGATTAATTGCTTCTATCATAAACAAGCAATTTCAACTTTGACTGATGCAGGTATTCACATGCGGAGATAATTCATCTTCTTGCTGTGGGCACAGAGATACTAGCCGACCAATCTTCAGGCCACGACTTGTTGAATCCCTTAAGGGTATTCCTTGCAAACAGGTATGCAAATCATCATCGTATTATTTGGAGATGATAATTTTTGGCTAAGTTGAAAATAATGGTCGGTATACTATTTTTTATTACCAATCTCATGGATTAACTAGTTGTTGGCTGAGTTGAAAGTTATTTCAAGACGTGCAATCCAGTTTTTCTATGAAATCTACAGTAAAGTATTTTGTAATTTTAGTTTCAATCCAAGTTAGTTTATTCTAGTTCTTATTTCTTTCTCAAGAGTGTTTTGTCATATATCTGTAAATCCTATCGAGACCCGACAACTGTCCATGCTGGTAGGCACAGATGTTCCACCAGTTTTCTCTGATGTGCTGTTTTCTAGCCATTCATTGGATGTCTAAGTCTCAATTTTATTATTGTTCCATGATGTTTATTTTTGTAAGACCCCCCTTAAAAGATATTGAAAGTGCCTGAATGTCTCAGGTTGCGGCGGGGCTTAACTTCACGGTCTTTCTCACCAAACAAGGTCATGTTTATACATGTGGAACCAACACACATGGCCAGCTTGGTCATGGTGACACCCAGGACAGGCCAACCCCCAAAATGATTGAAGTACTTGGATCTGTTGTTCAGATTGCTGCAGGACCAAGCTATATCTTATCCGTAACAGAAAATGGAACATTATACTCCTTTGGGTCAGGTGCAAATTTCTGTCTTGGCCATGGTGAGCAACACAATGAGTTTCAGCCACGTGCTGTACAGAAATTCAGACGGAAAGGTATTCATATTGTCCGTGTATCTGCTGGGGACGAGCATGCAGTGGCCCTTGACTCAAATGGATTTGTGAGTTCCAATGGTCAAGATATATTTCCAGTTTTATCTGTTATTCTTGGTTTTCATTATTTAAGAACTTGTGAAAATTACTAAGATTTTTTTATTAATTGGCCAGGTATATACATGGGGCAAGGGATACTGTGGTGCTTTAGGCCATGGCGATGAGATTGAGAAGACAACTCCAGAGATGTTGACTAGTCTTAAGAATCAACTGGCTGTTCAGGTATTATTATATTTCCATATTCTGGGTCAATCTTTGTTGAGATCAATGGTTTACAACATTTGCAATTTGTCTTTCTGGATCAAGTCTTAGTTGTGATGAGACTTGACACTGCATGCATAGTCCTATGATATCCATAGTGTAAAAGGGCTTATGTTTATTTGTTACTTGTAGGTCTGTGCAAGGAAGAGGAAAACATTTGTGCTAGTTGATTCTGGTTCAGTCTATGGCTTTGGCTCCATGGGATTTGGCAGCCTCGGATTCCTGGATAGAAGGGTATTAGATAAAGTATTGAAACCTCGGATCTTAGATACCTTGAAATCTCACCATGTTTCTCAAATTAGCACTGGCTTGTACCACACTGTTGTGATCACTAGCAGGGGAAAGATATTTGGCTTTGGAGATAATGAAAGAGCACAACTTGGTCACGACACACTAAGAAGCTGCCTTGAGCCAACTCAAATTTTCAATAGAGACACATCTGAAGATGTAGAAAGCATGTGAGGTTCCTAATGAAATCACCTCTTTTTATGTGTGGTTCTGATACATCAGATACCTGACTTCTCTAGTGTCATGTTCATCACTACTGTTATACTGTTCTATGTTGTATTATGTTATAGTTTTTTAAAATAATAATAATAAATGACACAACATTGTAATCATTTTTCATAACCCCAAAAGGGCGTGAATTTGTTTTGCTAGACAATTCTGGATCTCATTTTCTTTTTTGCTGGCTTTCATATTATTAATGAAATAATTGTGCTAGTAGTTCTTCAAATGGACAAACTTTTAGATTCATTGTTGCATTTATACTACTTGACTATTTGTACTAAGACAAATATTACTTGGTGAGGTTTAGCCATGTTATGGCCCAAGTTATAATATAATTAATTTGGTTTTTTTTTTTATCATTTTTACAGTTTATGCTTTTTTTAAGTCCTTTGTGTTTAGTTTAATTTGCATTCCAAACCATTATTTTAATAAAAGAAAAAGTAGATAAATTTTACACGGTGCATAGGTAATTTTTGTAAGATAGATTAAAAATATATGGATCGATAAATATAGAGATTAAAATTTAAAATTTTTTAACATACAGAAATTGTTATAAAAAAAGATTGTAGATGCTCATACTTGGGTTAGATTATATAATATAAAATGCTTTTAAAAATTTTCAGGAAGTTGTTAAAAATTCAGATTTATTAGAGAAGAAGTCAATCCAGTCAGGCATAAACCTGTGTGAATGAAAATTATAATTGAAATTTTTATTGTATTTAATTAGAATATTTTTCTACTTAATCTTTTAAAAATATATTATCATGTACTTTAACAAATTAGTTACTTTTACAATACTCACGCCTGGGTTTAGAAAAGTATTGTAAAGTCCAAAAGAACTTGAATGCTAAAAATAACCGGCATCATTTGTCTTCTATTCTAGAAAATGTTATGCTGTATTATAACCCCACTATGTCAGAGCTGATAAAAACAAAAAAGATAAGATCCCATACTAGATATATACATACATGAGCAAGGGGTGTGTCGGACACGTGTCCGACATAGAACACTCTTCAAAAGTATTATAGTAAAAATAAATATCTCTGCCCATCTTGCATTTTCTGAAACTAAAGTGAACAACCAGATTATGATTTCAAATCTCCCCTAGCCATACACTTTAATCAAGTACTTCACTGATATTCCCATGATGTCCAACTGTCCATATCTAAAATGGTCAACAAGTGAATAGAGCACAGCAAGTGAATTTGAGCACAGAGACTTTCATAATCTGTCATATCATATAAACTTGGTTCTTCAATGGTTTCAGTCAATTCCAAAATGATTCAAGTTTAGAATTATTTGACTTGAAGGTGGTTTCCTCACTTTGCAGAGTGTGCTTCCTTAAAAGAAATTGTGGGTGTCATTTATCTCTAGTGACAGAAGGAACCTTAAAATGTACAGATAAATATGCATTTTCAGAAAACATTCATCGTTAAGAGAAGCTGTAGTTACCTAATAATAAACTGATGAAAGCAAAGAAGGGCTTTCAAATTTATAAAACATCTATGGTAAACTGATACACAAATCTTCATTGCAAAAGAAAATGTTTCGTTGGAGAAGGGGACATTTGAAGTACCCTCAGGCAAACTAAGGCAGGAAAAACTGGTCCTCTACAAAGAATTGCGTTGAAGGGAGTTTTATTTGAAGGGGAAGCACACTGAAAAAAAGTACAACAAAAACCAAACCTCCCGGGCCACATTGCAATACTCATAACAACAGAAGGGCCATGCTCATTGACCTTGGTTCATGCTTCTCACCAGCATCCAAAGCCAAAACCTCACCATAGTATTCCTAACGGTCTACATAGTCTCTAAATGTTCTCTGAACACCTTCAACATGTTAGAAAAAGTAACAATGCCAACTAAGCTACAATCATCCTCAATAACCCACAAGTAGTTCACTCTATGAGCAATGGCCTGGATCATCACAGCAATAAGCGAGCTCTTGGGATGACAAACTATAGCCTCTGCTTTCCTCACCATCCTGGCTGAATAGCTAGATGACTTTGAGTACCTGCCAGACCTAGTCATTGTTCGTGTTGGTGACTCCTCATCAGAGGAAGAGGAAAATGCAGAGTGTAAACTATCACAAGATGACAAAATTGTGAACTCCTGCAGCATTTTCTCCAAACTCTTCTCCTTCAACCTAGCCTTCACCACTCTCACAAGATCCTCAGGAGGGCCCCCACAATCAATGTAGGCCATCAAGTCCCCTGCAGACAAGGTGGCAATGGCTGCCACAACCGTCTCATCACAAGAAGCAAGGGTGAAGGGTGATATCTCCCCAATGAAAGTTCCATCATTGTCAAGAATGGCAACAGAAGTTTGCTGGGTGAGGGACTTTGAGATTGCTCCCACTGCTGAAGATGCAGGGGAGAAGTAGTCAATGGCAAGCACATCAGAGCTGATGATCCCAAGAGAGTCAAGAGACAGTGCAGGAAGTGGAGTGAAGACCCCAATGGAACCAAGAAGGAACCGAATCACATCCTCTTGAGTCAACCAGCAGAACTCACAACCGTTGTGGCTGTTGATAGTTGATGATGCCTTCAGATGCTGTTTCCTTCTTGAAACTCCACTCCTCTTTGTTGGCAATATTGGCACCACAAGATTCTGTGCCCCTTGGAGTATAAGATCAATAGCTTCCAACAAGCTGAAATATCAAAACAACAAAGATCAAGAAGGGTTATTTCACCAAGCTCTTCATCTGCACTACATACTAAAACACCAGAAAAACAAAATTTAACTCCACCCCCCCAAAAAAAAATGCAGATTCAACATATTCAAGACAGGTTACAATTAAATAAATTAAACTGCAGTTAAAAATAAAAATAAAAATAAAAAGAATCACTCAACCCTGTTTTATTGATTCGTTCTCAAGTTTTCTTCTCACCTCTACCAATATCTCGAGATTCGTTCAGATTCCAAGTCTAGATTTTTTTAAACAACAGGTATCCGAATCAGATTAAGATCAAATGTTCAAATCATCCAGGACCTTGACTTACTTAATACTTAATACAACACGTCTAAGGAATCATCCTCACATTTTATTCCTCAAATATTATTTTCCCTTATACAACAAAACTTACATCCAATCTTCATTATACCAAGAAACATCACACAATCAAATATCACAATCACACCATTTATTCTTTCAAACCCCTATTTTATAAAAAAAATTATGATTTCAAAACTCAGCTTAATACTGCAAATTTTACAATAACATATTGGGGTGTTCGTTCAGAATCATAATTGTGACAACATCAGTCAATTTTTAAGTACATTTCCCACAATATCAAAGTAAAAAAGGTGAAACTACAAATAATTTAAACCTAAAAAATATGTAGTAAATCCCACTGGTAATCTTGAAGATTTGTAGATTGTTCAAAACCCCTTTTTCTCAACCCTAACACCAAATCCTTCCATTGTTCGAAATATACTGCATAAACATCCCCTTACAGATTATATCACCCCCAATTGTGTAACAAACTTTAGCTGGAAGAGAGATCCTTGTAAACATTAAGAAAGACAAGAAAAAAAAAAATTAGCAAAGTATCATAAAAATTCTTCTGAGTTTTAGAGAAGTTTACTTCAAAAATATTGCATTAATAAAATTGATTGAAGGAATAATAGTAACAAAGTGTGCCCATGTTTATGTTGAATGTTTGTTGAAAATGCAAAGAAAAAAAGGGGAGCACCTAGAAGAAGGCTGGAGATGAACAACGAGAGAGCAATCCTTAGGGAGAATCACAGAAATGGGTTGGTTAAGGGCAGAAGAAGGAGACAAGAGATTGTCCTCTTTGCAAAGGTAGCAGATAACATCAACCATGCATACTTTTCCTACACATCTGCACTGTTCCTTCTCCTTCTCGTGCTCACAGCAGAGCCACACGCTGATGAAACTCTCGTCTGAGTTTTTCAGCACAGCCAAGGCTTCGGCGACGGTGGCGGCGGTGGACAGCGACCTCAGCGGCGGCTTCCCAAGGCAGAGGTCCGATACATCGCGCGCCAGAAAGCTCACTGCCATGCAAAGGATGGATCTCCGGGGGAAATGAATGCGGTGGCGCGTGAAGAATCTGTGGGTGATGGTGGTGGTGGAGGGTGGGTATGCGAAAAAAACTAGCAAGAAGGGGTGTATTTATAAGAGCGAGGACTATATTTTGAGATGCAAAATCTGATTTTTATAACATCTTAGTTAAAATAAATATCATAAATTTTCATACAATAACTCTTAACATCTTTTTTTTCAAAAAAAAAAAAAACTTAATACTTGCATACTTTAAAACTTAAACTATAAATACTTTTTGAAAGCTAAAATTTAAAAATAAAGGTTTAATACATTTTACTATTCTTTTCAATATTTTTTTAATTTACTTAATATAACCATTTTTTCTCGAATTAGAGCGGCAAACCAAAATCAATTTCTTGATGAATAAATTATGTGATTAATAAATATCACATGTCATTTTAATAATGTTGTCATAATAAATTTAATTAAAAATTACAATAATTAATTAAAAAGGAAAAATAAAAAATGTATACTAATGAACATATAAAAAAAATAAGAGAAAGAAGATTTTTTTTAGCAGAAGTAACTAAAAAATAGTACCTATATTTTTTCTTAAAAAATCATACCCTAAAAAGAAGCATGTAGTATTGTGTTTTGATTACCAAGTGGGACACTGTGTTCCAGAGTGTACGGTACTAAGGTACAACAACGTGTGGGACCACATAGTTTTCTTTTCAGAAAAAAAATAATAATACATGAAAATAATTAATGTACTTTCACACATTGGTCAGATGCGTGTTTGATTTTATTTATTCCAATACAGAGTTCCTAAGAAATTATGGAATATCAAATTTCTAAAATTGAAAATTGAGTTTTAAATAAGATTTTAGGTTTCAAAAATAAAATGTAATGTTTATTATTTCAAGTTATAAAAGTTTAGGCAAAATTGAAAAAATAAAAATGCCAATTTTATAAAATCTTGAGAAAAGTATAGTGATGTGATGAAAAGTAATGCAGCATGATAAGATCACATTATCTGGAGATGACTACATAAACTGATCATTTACGGTGTGTTCTTTTGGGAGGACTTGTGGGAGATGATTTGGGGGAGATGATTTGAATGGATTTGAGGGTAATTTTATTGTTGTTTTTTTTGAATGGATTTGTGGGTAATTGAGAGTGGATTTGAGAGTAAAGTTTGTGAGAATTAGTGTAGGATTTGATTGATGTGACAGATTTAAAAAATTAGTTTAATTGGTAAAAATTATAGATTACCAAAATGCCCCTAGGTATTAAAGTAATATAAAATGTGATTTTTGTAATGTTATATTTGAATGTATAAATGTTAATAAANTAAAGAGAGGAAATTAATTAATAATAATTGAAATAATAAGTAAAATTAATTTTTAAAATATTAAAAATTTATAATGTTGTAAATTAATTTTATTTTTAAATATAGTATTTGTTTGAAAAATAATGTCCAAATAGACAATTTTTACTCTTGCACCCCAGATTTCCCTACATGCACCCCTCAGTTCTAAACTAGGCCAATACTAAAGCCCAACAGAAACCCTAATTCTCTTGCCAAACCCTAGCTGCCGCCTCCTCCATGGCAGCCACATCGCGCACCACCAGCGAGCCGTCGCACAGCGCCTCCATCATCTGCGACCATGTTTCTCACCACCATGTCGCCGTTCAACACCCATAGCCGTCAGCCACCCTAAAGCCACCACCGTCAACCTTCAAGCCGCTGCCAGCCACCGTCGCCGGCGTGCTCGCCGACCATCACGAAGCTTCACGCCACCACCCAATCTTCCATGAGCAAGCACCAGTCCAAATTGTCGTCGCGAGTCTTCTTCCTCGCAGACCACCATCCACCATCGCGCAACCATCATCATCACTTCAGCAGACCACCGCCACCGTCGCCAACACCAGTCACACACCACTCCGAACACCACTCACAGACCAACCTCCATCATCATCAGCGCCCACACCAGTCAACACCAGTCACGTACCACCGAACCGGAAACGACGCCGACAACACAACCCGCACACACCATCCCTGGAAGTCCTTCCACCACCGAACCGGAAACTACGGCAATCGGAGNCCTTCCAGCACCTCGAACCAGATAGCCGAACGTTGGTGAAGAAGATGGAACCGGATACGTCCAAAGTGGATCAGGATACGTGCTTAATGCAAGTTGTTCAAGCACCTGGATCCGGATACGCCATCTTTGTATCCGGATACACCTGGTTTGAAACTCTTCAACCAGACGCCCTCGGCCTTTCCAACCAAATCTTCTTCACTTCTTTAATCACTCCTTGCACGTTTGGTTGGCTGCATGGACTCCATCATCATCATGAACACCATTCTTCCTCGTCGAACTGTGTTGTTCATGTTGGAAATCGCAACCCTTCGACCTACAAGTCCATTTTTATGTTGCTGTTGGAAGTCCATTTTTCGTACAGGGATATATATGTCTTTGCACTCACAATCTGCACAAATCCTCTCATATTTGCGAGATGGCTTCAACAGTAATATTTCGTAAATCCGCTGATTACTTTCGTCGCAAATCATCACAAATCGGCGGAAGAGAATACGATGTAAATGGCAAATCCATCTTTACATATCTCTGTGAACAGGACCATCCATGCAAACGAACAAAGACTTAGATTTTACTTATATTTGACAACACCCGATCTTTCCTTAAATTTAAACTGTGATTTTCTAACTCTTTCAATTTAGCAATTATTAATTGAAGATAAATAATTAAATTTAGTATTATATGGAATAAATAGAGTAAATAGTCCACTCATTGTAGTACCTATATTTTATTTAAATACAATAAATTTTAATTTAATTAATTATTAAATAATTAAGGATGTGTATGTTTTTTTAAGAATTGTTACAGATTTATTGAAAAGAAAATTAATGTTAATATATACTTGAAGTCTTTTAAAAATACATGCGATAATAATTACTAAAAAAATAATTGTGTTCAATTAATTTAAATATGGTCAAAGTTCAAACAAAACTGATTAAACTAAAAATTTTATATTAAAACTGTAATTTATTTTTTAATATATAAAAAATAAAATATATTAATATTGACTAAAATTATAATTATTTTAATCTCTAATTCTTTCAATTTCTGTAAGAGAATTAATTATATTTTTTTTTTACAATGAGGTACTTATTTAAAATAAAAAAAACGAAAGAACTAACCTGAGCTCTCCTTCGATCTTCGACCGTTCGGAAATCTCCAAGCTTTGACCGGAGGGGGAAGGTACATGCAATGACACTCCGACGCCCAAGTTAGGGGAATGTAGAGTGAAATCACTCAGATAATTAAGAATGAATTAGGTGAAGAATCGCAAGTATATTGTAAAGTAAGATAGCTTAAGAGAGAGCGTCCCTGACTTGTGATTCCAGCTCTGTATATATAGATTATTTATCAAATATAAACAAAATATAATATAAACAGCTATACCTGATCTTATTTGATCTTATATGATACTTATAATATTTGTTAAGATATAATTGCAATGAATTATATCCTCATGATGGACCGTCGGCCCAATGATAACGACCCATCATTTATGACTAAGGCCCATTAATCATTTGGACCGTTCGGTTACTAGTCGTAACCGTTCAGCCCAAATAGCATATCAAATCAGTTATTAAATCTAAAAATTTAGTGTTTTCTTTAAATATTTTTAAGTTAATTATTTTAACTTAATTATTTTTTAATTTTAAAAAGTGATATATAAATCACCTTAAAGAATAAAAATTGGTAGATTAAATTTTTAAGAAAATTAAAACCAAATAAATTTAGAGAGAATAAAAATACATGCACCCATATGCACTCCTGTGTTCCAATTACTTTTATTTCACCAACCACACCTAAATAATTTGATGCATGGAAAAATATATAATTATTGTTTCTCTAAGATGAAATCTGTTTTTCACAAAATACAAGAAATACTCATGACATTTTTCTTTTTTAGGTTTGAGATTATCATTCCATTCTTTTTTATATAGGTTTGAGATTATCATTCCATTCATTGGTGGAAGTTGAAATGTATGCTGATGATTGTTGTCTAATATGTAAAGATATTATAATGTTTAAGTAAGTGTGTAAAAAAAAAACAAAATATTAAATGTGTGTATAAAATAACAATAAATATGTAAACGTTTTCATAAATTGGTTAAGCTTAGATTATCTAAGTTAGTAATTTTTGTTAAATGGTTTAGAGTTTTCTTAATCTATTTTATTTTATAATTATTTTATTAGTTATACTAACATCCATGTGAGGTATATATATTAATATAGTGATGAAAATGTTTATGTCATGTTACTATAGATTCACTGTATCATTTCGGTGTATATATAACACAATTATTAAATTTTGTTCATCTAAAGTTTTATTTTAATTTTTGTCTACCCCACTCGTATTTCTCTCTCTAATTTTATTTTTTACACAATTTCATTACAAAAATTACTGTGTATTTTTCATAAAAAAATATATTTTATGCAGAAGTTGAAAATTTGATTATTGAGGGATCAAAATAAATTATATATTTTAGTGTGATATTCAAGAAAAAATTCAAATTTTTAGATTTTTTTCAATTATAGTCAAAATAACATCACCATCTCATGACAGGCTAGAAAGTGAATTCATGCCTTTGGAAACTAATAAATTGTTGTGTATGGTTTTTAGATGATTTAACTTTTTCAAACTTCAAACACAATATTCTTTCTTTCAGTCTTAAGTTTAAAACTAAATAAATGGTTGAGATCCTGAAATATATATCCATTTGCACTTCCTTTGTTGTAAAATTATCCAAATAAAAGTTATATTAAATAAAGAAAAAAAGCCATTTATGCAACTTGATTCCCTTTTATTCTAATCCATCAAAACATAATCCTAACACAATCTTACTTTGGTACAGAGAATATTTAGCAGAGGATGAACTTAATTGGAAATCCAATTGTCTTGTATAAGCATTCCAATAATAGCATATATAAGCTTTTTCTATATGCAAAGTAATAATGTACATTTTTTGTATTTTATTTATTTAAAAATGGAAGCTTGATGAAAGTAGTGTATGAGCATGGCCATGGCAATGGAGTTTGGTACTAATGGTTCTACTCAAGCTACAAGCCAAAAATGTCCACATGTGTATGTTACATATAAAATAACACACTTACAAAAGGACATTCAGAATTTTTTTTTTCTTCCTACCAATTATGGATTAAATTAATGCATTTATTTTTATTTTGAATGGATAATTAATGCACTCACAAATATTATTATTATTATTATTATTATTATTATTATTATTATTATTATTATTATTATTATTATTATTATTGCTTTTTGTATTGCTAGTGTACATGTTTAGTAAAAAATTCTCTTAACATATAGAGCAGTATGTTTTTAAAAGTGTATTAATTTCTCATATTATGGGATGTGGTCATTATTCCTATAATCATTTATAAGAATTTATTTAATAAAAATTTGCACATTAATATTTTTCAAATATTTTTATTTATTTAAAGTTATATTTTGTTTTTCATATTCAAATAAAAAGTGAAAGAGAGAAATATCTTTTTACATAGTGTCAAATATATGCACAGAGCTCTCATGTAAAGTAATAAGTACGTATATGTGGATATCACTTTTAACATTGTAGTTACACAAAATCATTTAATATATGAACAAATTATATTATATAGTGATCATTCATTACTTTCTTTAGACAATACATTATGATATCCTCAAGTTATCGTATCAATCCATGAAGATTTAGAGTTGTCTTCAATAATTCTTCATTTTTATTTGAACTATGAGAAATAATAAAAAGTCTTCTTTATACTCCTTCATATTGACTCTCTAAATAAAAAATAATTAAATCAAAATAACTCTTTAATTATGTTATTACTTTTGAGAATATTTGTATAATTATAAGTAATATTTTAGAGATAATAGAAGTCTTAGTAGTACGAATATGAGTTTCGATTTTTTTTTAAAAACTGAAATGTATACTTGTATAAATCTTTTCATAAATGCTCTTTTATTTTTAAAAGGTTTTATTATGTAATTAGGTATAAACTTCGGTTTAATCAAGAATTGAAGTCTAAATCCATCTTACAACTCACGAAAAGTTTGTTGCATTCTGATCCTCCGTTATTGCAATTTTGTGATTTTTTTTCATTATAATCTTTGTTGAGGTTCGTTTTTTATCTTCTGTAAAACTCTAGAAAATGATATTTTAAAGTGGTGGTAGTCTAAAAATAGTGAGACTCGATTATTTTAATATTAAATGGTGTATTTATAAATAGTTTTGTTATAAACGAGCTTAATTATTTTAAAAATGTACCATCTCTCTAGAAATCACTTTTATAGAATTCTTTACATTCTCTCTAAGAGTTCTAACTCCTGAATCATCTCTTTGACGATCAGGAGGTGTCCAGATGATCACGATGTCAAAGTCTACAAATCCAACCGATCAATTTTTGTTTTAGAACAAGTTTCTACTTGATTTTTTGTCCTCTTTGCTTCGATCAATGATCATGCACAAAAATGTTATGCATGTATCATTTAGTTCTCTTTTCTTGCTTTTGGTGAATTTAGAGTTCTAAGAACTCTATCCATTTCAATTTTGGTGCCTCGTAGGTCCGTTTACGAATTTCTTGCGTTTCTAGCGACCGGCGGGACGCTTATGTGGGTTGAGGTGTTATTTTGAGGTAAAGGAAGCTAGAGTTTGTTTTAATTGTGTTTGTAGTTTAAATTTAGTGATTATATAAATTTAAGACATTTTAGTAAAAATTGGTGTGTTTGGAAAAATTTGACGTATGTAAATTGGTGTTTTAATGATATGGTGTTATTGTAATTGATGTGATAATATGTTTGTTGTTTTATATTGTTATAATTATGTTTTGGAGGTTGTATTGTGGTTTAAATGGTGATCTTAAAGTGCTTGGAGTAATGGAGAATGAATTACTTGAGTTTTAAGCTTAAAAGAGGGGTTTTGGTGGGTGAAATTGAGAATTTGGTATTGGAGTGAGATGGAAACTGGTCTAGCACTGTTAGGTGGTTAATTGAGATTTGTTAGAAGAGTTAGATGGTTGAAAATTAATATGATTATGGTTTATATTTGAAGTTTGAAAGTGTTTTGAAGGAAGAAAGAGGTTTTAGGTAGTGAAATGGTGAAAGAAGGATGGTAAATTGGTTTAAGGCATTTAAGGTTTGTTATGAGATGCTTTGTGACTTGTCTAAACATTGAAATGGAGGAAATTTGATGTAAGAATGTTTGGTGGTTGATAAGTAGAGTCTAGCGTAGTGTAAAACTAGTTTTTGGGGGTTTGGACTAGTGGGAATTTGAATTCTGTGTTCTGTGTTTAAATGGTCATTTTAAAGGATGTTAGTAAGTCATTTGGAACTTCTTGGAGTTCTTAAGTTGTTTAAAAATAAGTTATAAATGGTAGAATTCAATTTGGGTCTATAAAGTGAGGTTTTAGTTAATTTTTGATTGGAATCTTGTGATCAATCACTTTAAAATGAGTTTAGGTTGGTTTAGATACATTTGTTTAGGTCCATTTGAGTGTATAATACAATCTAGGAGTGTTAGAAGTTGGGAAAGATGCATAGGATAGGTTTTGAGTGGTTGAGTACTGCAAATTTTGCAGTTTTGGTACTGTAGAATTATGCAATCTCGTTGAGCGAACTCCTTACTAAACAAGAGGTGAGTCAGGATAACCCACTATTTCTATTTTCGCTCAGCGAACATACTTAGTGCGCTGAGCGAGTGTGCTTTAGCTGAGGGAACAAACTTGGGGTGCTGAGCGAGTGGGCTTTAGTTGAGCGAATAAACTTGGTGGCTGAATGAAAATATCATATTTTCAAATAAGTTTTTATACTTAAAATGTGTATGTGAATGTTTGAATGATTGGTTTCTACTACTTGTTGTTGAGTATGAATTGAAGTACATAATGTTTGATTCTTGAGGTTATGTATGTATTGGAAGTATGTTTAGTGGACATAATTCCATGACTCAGGGTGAGATTTCATGGTAGTGCCTAGGATAATGTTGTTGTTGTTGTTGTATGAATGTATGGAGCTTTGAAATGGTGGTCTATTTCGACACTCTAATGATCATTCAGTCTCAACTAGAGAGAAATTATGCATGTGGTGAGAGTAGTGGGAGATTCTTGTCTATAGACTTTGAGTCTAGCCCTAGGCAACTAAAATGGACTAACCTTGTATGGTACTTGGGGAGTGCCAACTGTATACTATACAAGTGCACAGACTACCAATAGTTTGACATTCATACCTAATCCGGATGAATCTTGACGAGGTCTTTTCATGTTAAGATGTTTGAGCTAATATATGTAATTTAAATGATTTATGTATACTACATTATAAATGTGATATGATTTCTTTGGTATCTAGCTTACCCTTGCTTTTTTGTATCTGTCTTTGTATGTTGTTTCTCTCTTGCGATGATCACCTAATGGTGTGAGCTTAGGGATTCACCTTTTTAGTTTGTTTCAACTAGAGAGTGAGGGAGAAGCAGTTGAGTTGTTAGATAGATTTATAGAAGTAGATCTCTTCTTTGAAGGAGGTTTGTTTTACCTAGTTATTCTTTTAGCAACTATATAACGTTTCATTTAGGTAGTTTTATACTATTAAAATGGGATGTTACATCTTCCTTCTCATTTCTCGTTTATCTTTTCTTTTTGTTCTTTTTTTCTTCCTTCTCCTAATGATTTTTCTTCTAGTTTTGGTGTTGTGACTGCATTTTGATGGTCATTGTCATCTTTCGAGTTGGGGAGTCACATTATTGCAGGTTCGCGTTGGTATTAGACTGTCGTAACATTGTTGTTGTCTTGGTTGTTGACTCACCTTTGAGCTATTGGTCTTGACCTCTCTCACTCTTGTTCTTGTTCATGTTATTTTTACTTTTAAGGTTTTATGTTTTAGTTGTCTTACCAACTGAAGCATATTCTTGAAATATAGGTTTCTGTTAGAAATTTAAGCATAAATTTCACATTTTTTTACTTCGCCTAAATATGATTTGATTGTAGAATTGAGGTATAATAGTGAGAAAAATCGATATCAAAATCATTCATTACATTAAAGTTAGATCTTGTTAAAAAACTTAGTAAATACATGTACATTTCACCATCATAATCATAAACTTCCTAGAATAGGCTTATGTTAGAAACTGAATTTTTTTTTTCATTTTTTACTTTCCCTAAATATACTTCGATTATAGAACCGAATTATAATAATGAAAAAAATCGATGTCAAAACCCTTCATTACATTAAAGTTAGATCTAGTTAAAAACTTAGTAAATACATGTGCATTTCACCTTCATAATCATAATTTATTAGGATTTAACCATATCTCTAATTAAGTGAACTTTTATACCAATGTAATGCTTTTTATTCTTTTACTACAAATAAATTGATCAAGAATGTATTACAATTTTACTATCATAATAAATGATTGCACAATCTTGTACAATACACAATTAACCTATCTTTCATTTTAATCATCAAGGCTATGCAAGTAACGTTATACTTTACATAAATAGTATATAAAATTATCACATTCAATATTTTCTTTCTCATAAATTACAATACTAAATAATATAAAAATTTTATTATCAAATATTCTACATCCACAAAATTTATTGATTTTTTTTCTTCTTCAAATGACATTTTATATTACAGACTATATCTTTGAATTCCATTATAATATCATATTTCAAAGACTCTCAATAAACTTAACTTGTATCCACAAAAATTTACAATTTTAAAAGCATAGTCTAGTTTATTACATATCATATTAAACAAGATAATTACTACTCCACTATCATATGAATAATCTACATCTTCCTACTTTCCTTTTTAAAACTCAGGAGCTTTAATAACAAAGAACTTTGTAATGACCCAAAGATGAACCAACATGTTTAGATTGATGCATTCTAAAATCACGCATTACATTTTCTACCTCTTTAAAAGACTCAATCTAAAATAATGAACATGATACTTCACATCAAATTAAGATTTTTGGTTGTACCTTTCAAAATTTGGTACATATCTTTATCTTTGTTTCATCAACTGTTACATCCTTGTTCATTGAATCATCTTGATTATGTAGGTTTCAATCTCCACAATTTATACTCATTTCACTCATTTGTTTAACCAATGAAGATACACTCATCAACTCTTGCTTTCAGGTTATTTTTCTTAGCATGAGAAAATTTTAAAGAACAAAACATAATAGAGTAATATATTGATCTTTCAATTACACCTACAATAAAGTCTTAAAATCCAAGCAAAATAATGAACATCTATTTATCATTTATACAAAAAATATATATAGGTTCATCCTATAATATTTTAGGCAAGACAATTCCCAAACGTTTTCTCTTCATCATTAAGTTTCACTTAAATGTCATAAAAAATATTGTTAAAATATGTAAGTTTATTCACTATCATTCAATATTATATCAAATCAGCCTAAATCAAAGATCAAGACGAGTTGGCTCAAGTTGAGTCAGCTTGACCTAAAGGGTCCAACTTTTTGGTTGGGATGACTTGGCTCTACCCTTCAACATGGGTGAACTCGAGTTGACCTTCAGTCATTCCTGACTTAGTTCAACCTTTGACTACTTGACTCGAGTCGACGTTCGGTTTTTGGCTAACTTGACCCAATCCTTCAACCTACCTAATTCGAGTTAAACTTAAATTTGCGCTTACTCTTGGCATGCCCTTTGGTCTCGATTGACTTTGTTTGACCTTTGATCTGAGTCGAATTGAGTTAACCTTTGGTTTAATCTGACTCGCCTCAAACTTCGACTTAGGTTAACTCAGCTTACTATGGACTGTATTTAACTTGACTTGAACTCTATTAATATTGGCTAGACTAGATATAGTTTGATCCATGGGATTTTTATTGCTATTTTAGTCTTATAGATTTTTTTCTTGTGTGACTTTTTTGCCTTATGGACTTTTTAGGCTTCGACCTATGTTGGCTAAACTAAAATAGTTATGATATTATTGATGCTTCATTTCTTACATCTAAGTCAAAGCATGACCTTAAATTATTTTCTTTTGAGGGTGACTTAATATATTAGATGAGATGTAATGGGTATGAGTTATATAATATGTAATATTATTTGTGAATTTTGTCTAAACATCAATTTTTTTTTTATCTTGGTGGAATGATAATTTTAATTTATGCTGGTTTAATACTAAAAAAAAATATTCACTTTTTCTTTTTGTTCAAATACTAATTTAATTCATATTTTCATTTGATTTTACCAATTTAATCTGAATACTTTTTTTTTTCAATAAGATTTCATTTTTTTGTCAATTTTATCTAATTTAGTCTTTTTTACTAACACTTGTTTAAATAATTAATGGTCAATAAACAATGCATGCCACATGTCATTTCGGCATATATATATATATATATATATATATATATATATATATATATATATTAAATTTTCTTAATTTTAAAAGTATGTATATGTGTCAAGTTAGCATCGTGTCACATGGCAGTAGTAGTGTCATGTATCAGGGTCACTGAGACATGTTAATATTAGTGTCACTTGTCAGTGTCTTATATTAAGTGTGATCTTGATATTCATTATTTTTATTTACTTGAGTTATTCTTTTTTTAAAGTGGAGTAATTTTGTCCATTTTCAAATTAAGAACAAATTTAATTTTATATAAATGTTATATTAAAATTTTTAGTAAAATTAACATTTTTATTCTAATTTAGGGTTAGAATTGGTTTAAAATTTAAATTAAAATTTTAGAAATGAAGACTAAGATCATTGGTTGAAAATTTTAAAAGATTAAAAATCAATTGAACTATGTAATTTCAGGTTAAAAATTAATTAAATAATTTAATATAAAAGTCAGTATAATATTTATATAAAAAATTCAATTTAATCTTAATTTAAAAAAGAAGAATTTTTTTTATTTAAAATGGAATTAAGATTAAACTTAACAAAAATAATGAACATTGAAAACAAATTGAATATAAGACACTTAGTATAATATTGATATGTGTCAAAAACGTTGATAAAATTAAATATTATAAAATATTAGTATTTTAACCTTTTTGTTTTTTCAATGGATGGAAAGGATTACATGTGGTGAAGATCTAAAGCTCCAAAAGTGGAGGAGACAAAGTTATGGTGATTTTGAAATATGATTGTTATTATGTTTTGGAGTATTATGATTATATGTTTGATTGTTTTGGCTGTGAGAAATGGAGGTGACATCTAAACATAGTTAATATAATGTCAAAATGTAAGCACTAACATCATAAAAACATTGAATCCTTCTCTTTCATAATGTCAAATAAGTAAATAATTATATTTCTTAAAATTTGACTCATTGCACAACAATCTGAGAAGAAGAAACAAAAGAAGAATAAATGGACAATATTATATCATAGAAATATAGGAAGAAGAGAAAAAAAAAAAGGAGGAACAATTTGAAACCCTAAAAACATGAGTTTGCATAGAAGAAAAAGGAAAAAAATAAAACTTAGTAAGCTTTAAACACCAACACTAACTGTTTAAGGGAAAAAAAAATGTAAAAAATATATATATTTTTTTAATTTCAATATGGACTACCTGTTAGTAAAAAATTCTCTCATAATCTTGACATGAAAAATTAGACTGACTTCAAACAAAACACAATATATTTTTTTCTTAAAATATCAATAACAAAATTTGTCGATTTAAAACTTTGAAAATAAAACGTACAAAAACGTAAAATTCTAGTAGTAAAGAGCATTATCAAGTCAAGATAAGAAAATATAATGGTAAAATACTTTTTTTTATCCCAGTTTTGGTTGATAATATTCGAAATGATCTCTATTTTATTTTTCTGTTTAATATAGTCCTAAATAACGTAATTTGTGTTCAATTTAGTCTTTTTTACAAACTCCGTGAACCACAAACAATGACTAAATTGAACACAAATTACGTTCTTTAGAACTATATTGAACAGAAAAAGGATTAAATTGAACACAAATTACGTTCTTTAAAATTACATTAAACAGAAAAATAAGATGATGACCATTTCGAATATTACCAACCAAAACTAAAACAAAAAAAAATATTTTACCAAATATGTTCCAATGTTTTTTTTAAACAAATCTCAATTCCAAACACATAATACACATATGTATGTCACGTCCTCACCACATTAAATATTTAATAGATTCAATATAAAACGTAAAACATATTTAATTTTAAAACAAATAATAGATTTTGGTAAATTAAAACGGTAGAACATATTTAATTTTAAAAGTTAAAGACTTAATTGGTTTTCAAATTCAGCTGTTAGTGTAATTTGGTATTGACTTTTAAAAACGTTTCACTTGTGTTCATATGTAGTGTAATTTCATGGTTACGTGACAAAGAACTATGTATTTTTTTTTTCTCTCCTATACTCCTCTAACTTGATGTACTTACGTTTTTTTCTAAAAAAGAAAAAAAAATATTTTCATATTACGAATAAATATTGCAAACAAATATAATTATACCAAGTACACCACTGACACAAACTTCTGCTGACAGAAGTAGGTTTTTGCTTGTAACTTCTGACTCCAGCTTATTTTAAAAAAATTTACAATGAGAAAAATCCAAATATTAAGGGCATATTTGGAGAACTTTTTTGCGAAAAACATTTTGAAAAAGAAATAAAAGGTGAAATTTATTTTTTAGTAAATTAAGATTAAAAACATTAAGAATGAAAAAAAGTTACAGTGAAAAAAATCCAAATATTAAGAGCACGTTTGGAGAACTTTTTTAGTGAGAAACATTAAGAAAAAAAGACTTAAAAAGTGAAATTTATTTTTCAGTAAATTAAGATTAAAAATAAAAATTTAGAAATTTTAGAAAAAAATAATTATATCATAGAAAAGAGAGTCAAACCAACTTTGCACATAGGAAAAGAAAATTATTATTATTATTATTATATTATTATTATTAATAATATATTATTATTATTATTATTATCATTATTATTAATATATTATTATATTATTATTATCATCACAATCATCATTATTATAATAATTATTATTATTATAATTATAAGAACCTAGAAAATAAAATATTAAATTAGATAGGTGTATTAAAATAATGAAATAAACAATTTATTTTAAAATAATCTTATAATATAAATAGAATTTTCTAAAGCTCGGTTCATTATATAAAACATTCTATTTCTCTAGAATACTATTCATCTAGAGTTCTCTGCCTTTTCTCTATATCTTCTCTCATTTGGGATGTCGGTTTGACGATCAAGAGGTGTCTAGACGATCTTGGCGTCAAGAGCTACCTCTTTCACGATCAATTTCTGGATTTGGTCAAGTAAGTGAAAAACCCTCTTTCTTGGCCTTTAGGGTTCTTAACTTTTGTAGATGATTTTGTTCTTGCATGAACGGGGTGTTCATCTTCTTCAATTCCTAAATTTCTAGTGATTCTAAGGTTGGGTTCCAACTGTTAATCAGTGAATTGTAGGTTTTCTGAGAGTTTCTTGTACCGCAAGTAATCTGCGTAGCGTTTAAAGGGCGCGAGCTATTGAGTCAAGGTACGGGAAGTTGGATTTTGTTGTTGTTTAGTGAATGATTTTATGAATTGGTGAATAGTTTGTTAGTATTAGATATTTGGAGCTAAAAATGTTAAGTTAAATGTCAAAATGAATATGCGTATTGTGGTTGTTGTAAATGTGCATGGATGAACTTTGATTTTTATCTAAATTGAATGATGATTGTGGTGTATTGGATTGATTAAATTTGTATGTGGTATACTTAGATTGTATAAATTTGCTGTGGAGATGCACCTTGGTGAATTGAAGATTGTTTTATTGATTTTAAAGTTGATTTAGAGGAAGTGAGGTATTGAAAATGAGAAGTAGGAGTTAAGGACTCAATTGGTATGTTGGGACAGTTTAGGTAAGTCAAATGTGACTTGTTTGAGTCATTCAAATGGTTAAAAACATGTTCTAAGTGGTATAATGTGATCTGGGTCCTTAAGTTGATAAATTTGATGTTTTAGAGTAGGAATTGGTTCATAAATACTCTAGATTGATGTTAGAAAGGTTTAGAATTGGTTCATAAACACTTTAGAATCACTTAATGAAGTCTAATTAGGTATATAACACAAATTAGGATGATTAAAAGTTGGGAAAAATAGTTAGAAGTGGTAAACTTGGGTTGAGTTGCATAATTCTATAGAATTTGTGCTGCAGAATTGTGCAGACTTGCTGAGTGAATGGATTCGCAACATGAGTCACCCTGGGGAGATGCTCTCTGCCAGGGCATTGACACAGTGAATAGATACGTTGTGCGAATGGTTTGAGATGTTTGATCTCTGTTTGCTAATCCGCACAACGAATCAAGACGTTGAGCGCCTGGTTGGGGTCTGGAACCATTGCCATTTTATTAGAATAGCGAATAAGTGCGCTCTGCGAGTGTTTGGGGAGTTTGAGCCACTACTTGGGGCTCTCGCATAGCGAATCGGGGCGTTATACGAGGGTTTAGGGTTTGATATTGTGCTGCAGAATTATGCAGTCTTGCTGAGTGAATATAGTTAGTGCACTGAGCAAATGGGCTTTAACTGAGTGCATAGACTTGATGCATTGAGCGAGAGATGAGTGAGCAGAACCCACTGTTTCTGTTTTGGCACAACGAGTTTGATGCACTGAGCGATTAGTCCAGAACCTATTTTTATTCTTTTATCCCTATTTTCTGATAACCTTGAGCTATGTTTTGATTATTAGAATGATTTAGAAGTATCTATAATATTGTATGATCAATGATGTTATATGTTTGGATTCAATGTGATAGTATATGGTTATAAGTATGGTTTCAAATGGTTTCACGGTTGCGGTGGTGGCATTGGTGGTTGCGACTGTGGCGGTAACATGGGTTCCACGGAGGAACTCCTTCGGTAAGGTTTTGGGTGTTTTTAGAAAGAATACAAGGAGCTCAACATTGGGGGTTATCCTAACACTCTAATGGTCTTTCATTCTCAAATAGAGAGGATTGACATATGTGGTGAGAGTAGTAGGAGGCCCTAGTGTACGTGATTACTTGGAGGCCTATTGCGTGGTAACGGACTAACCTTGTGTGGGTGGTAGGGTGAAATCCATTGGCAATGACTTTACAAATCAGTAGAAGCCACTACAAGTGCACAACCCGCCATAGCTCGATATTCATTCGAAGTCCAGACAATCGGTTTAGGTCTTACATGTTAAGATGTTTGGATTGGACTAAATTACATATAATTCTTATATGAAATGTTTTAAACTCATGATGAATTCTTTTATATCTATCTTACCTTTGCTTTTTTGTTGTTTGTCCTTGTATGTTTTCTCTTTTGCGATAATCACCTTGTTGGTGTGAACTTAGGGAGATATTTGTTTTAGTTACTTCAACGATGGGTGATCGAGGAGATTCAGTAGAGAAGTCGGACCAATCTAAAAGTGTAGATATTGTCTTTCGTAGGTTTGTTTCTTATAGTAGTTAACTTGTCATATATATAATATTTATTTTGGTAGTAGTTTACTATTAAAATTGGAATGTTACAATAATAATAATAATAATAATAATAATAATTATTATTATTATTATTATTATATTATTATTATTATTATTTAGATTTGATTTGAATTAATCAAAGAGAGAAATAAAAGAAGAGAAAATGATGAGAACATTAAAAAATATAAATATATAGTTATAATAAACCTTGTGTTACGGTACCAATAATTGTGTTTCACGTATTCAAATTCTGAAACAAATATCGATTGTCCTTTTATTTTAATATATAAAGATATATTTCTTATTTTACTTCATTTTTATTTTTATTTTTATTTTAATCTTTATAGCATAATTGATATTTATTTTTTAGAAGTAACTTTTATTTTGAAATATTTTATACAAACAACATGTTTATCTTCTTTATTTCTATAACTAATATTCAAATATTTTTGTTTTGGGTTTGGGATAGTCAAGCGCTCTACATTACACTTAATTCCAAAACTATCATCAAAAGTCAAGTTGTTTATTCTTTGTTCTCTTTTCTCGTGGTCCAAATGATATAAGTAAGTACATGTCAAATGCACTCTAAAGTTCAAATTGTTAATATGAATTTTCGAATATCACAATAAAATTTTAAATATAAAATAAATGCAATTATCTATATCTTATCTCAAACTTTGTATTTTGAGATGTGTTTATCATTAGCATAGACATACCCATAGTCCAATAATCAATAAATATACTTTACTTGTAAATTTGGTTATTAATGAGGTTTTAAGGTTTCTGAGATAGTCATTATTATCAAAATTTTGACCAAACAGTTTCTTCAATACAAGAAATAAGGTGTTTTGACGTTATCGGACTGTAATGCAAACGTGGATTATCCGATCAATAATTAATCAGACACTCATACGGCATACTTTTTATTACTTTTATTATTTTTCTATTAGAGATGTTTCACCTGAATAAAAAAAAATATACAATATTCCTTAATTAGGATTTATACATTTAATAACAAATCTTATTATTTAATAGGTTTAATAGGTTCAGAGATCCCTATATATTTGGAGGTTTGTTTCAATTGGGTCCTCCAATTTTTGAAGTGATCAATTAGCTCTCTAATTTTGTTAATTTGAATCAATAAAAGTCTTTCTGTTAAATACAGTTAACGCCGTGAAGTTTTTGAACATGTGGCACGCTGACGCTTTCNGGTGGCATCGTTTCAAGTGCATAGGTGGATTATAAAAGGATGAAATCCCTAAATTAAAAGGGTGTATTTGAAGGTGAAATCCCTAAATTAAAAGGGATTTCACCCTTTTATAATCCACCTATGCACTTGAAACGGTGTCACCTGAAAGCGTTAGCGTGTTACATGTTCAAAAACTTCACGGCGTTAACTGCATTTAACGGATAAACTTTTATTGATTCAAATTGACAAAATTAGAGACCTAATTGATCACTTTCAAAATTAGAGGACCCAATTGAAACAAACCCCCAAATATAGAGACCTCCGAACCTATTAAACCTATTTAATATTCATATATTGGTCTTAACACATTCAATAAATCAAATAAAACAAAAATAACAAGCAAATAATTCACTAAATTAAAACTCCAATATGAAAAATTGTAAACTCTTATTTGTAAAATCAGTAATTGAAAGAAAAAGGTTCCCGAGAAAAAAATTGAAAGCTTAGACTGAATGTAAAAATATAATTATATATCGAGAAAAGGTTGGTTGTATTTAATATGAAGCAAATATTATGATTGTACTACAACTGTTTCTAATCGGTATATTTCTCAAGACATACTAATGTTGGGTGAGAAATTTTGTTCAATTTATACGCATTATTGATATTTATGAAAATTTTAATATTTGGCTCTTTCAAACAAAATATTCTCACTTTGTTGTCATCTTTGACAAAACATTACAATTTCAAAATGAAATACACAGGTTTTTATTGTCAATATACTCAGCTTTTATTTCAATATTTTATAATCCAAATCTCAGTTTGCATTGCTTATATTATTTTAAAAACAAACTCTCCAAGCCTGTTATCATAAATTCATTACAAGTTGCTATATTATATTGTATTGAAAATTCATTTAAACATAAATGTAGGGATGTAAAAATATTAAAAAAAGAAAATAATATAAAATATTCTCACTTCGTTGTCACCTTTGACAAAACATCACCATTTCAAAATGAAATACACATGTTCTTATTATTAATATAAAATTATACCATTTATTTATATATTTTATCTATATTTATGCTTATGTTTTTTAATTTATTTACTTATATTTACTTTTAGTTATATACTAATCTTTTTTACTAATTTACATTTTTTATTATAATGTTTATTATTTTATTTTCTTTATTCTAAATAAATATGATAAAAAGAATTTAAATTGTTAAAAATTTTGTGAAATTGTAGCTAGAGAAGTTTAACTTTGGAGATTTAAATGACATTCAACTTAAAGTATTTATGTAAAAATTCATTTATTTGAATTATTACTACAAAATTAATTCAAATATTTTTAACTTAGAAATAAAAAAAAGGTATGTATTTATATATTATTTTTATATGATATGATCACTAGTGAAAAACGCTGATTAACGTCACCCGTTAGACTTCGGTTAGTGGTAAGCTCGACGTATATTGATGACCGATGACATTTCCATAAATAAGTTGGCAATATAGGTGTCCGTTAGGTCGATCTCCGACGTCTATAGAATTTTAGACGTCGACCTTCCAACCTAACGTCTATATTTTTGACCATTAGGTGAAAATTCATTTCCTTCAGCGTTATAGACGTCGGTTCGTTGGGGTCCCCGACATCTATATGGCGGAAATTAATGTTGTTCACCAACCTGTCAGACATATAGACGTCGGGCTCCTGCTAACTGACGCCTATAAGTCTGCCAGACAAGTTAATAGTCACTCTTTTCAGCCTTATAGACATCGGATCTTGCTACATTGACGGGGGCCCCAACGTCTATATGGCGGAAATTAATGCTACTCACCAACCTGTCAGACATATAGATGTCGGATCCCGCCACATGGACGTCTATATACAATTTTAGACGTCAGTTGCCTGAGGTACCGACGTCTATAATCCTACCAAGTATGTGAAAAGTCATTCGTTTCTGCCCACAAAACGTCTCATGCCATAAAGCTGACGTTTATATACAACAGAAATATTAATTTTTAAATCGAATGGACGTCATATTAGTCAGGCATCTGACGTATTTGCTATTTTAGACGTCGGTTCTGTGCACAACAAATGTCTAATTTCTTGTTAAATAACATTGCGAACCAACGGTTTACGAACCAACACTTTGATCGTCTTTGCGTTTTCTCTCCGCTGCTCTACATTTCCAAGTAAGTTTCCTCTCCTTTTAACTATTTAAAGTTGTTTTTACTCCGATTAAAGTAATCTTTGATGTATTATCTCTCATTTGAACCGATTAAAATGAGTTTCGTTGTGTTTTGGTGCAGTTTTTTTATTGTGTTTTTGTGTAGCGTAGTGCACCTTCTCCCTTTGCTAGTTTCCCCAACGGTGAGAATACACCGTAAACTTTTTCGTTGATGGTTGGAATGGACATAGGCAACAACCTAAATTTGTTCTTGGATTGAAATGCCGTGAAAAATCCAAAAAAAGCAACTACGCTACCCCAAGACACGACAAAAACTGCACCAAAACACAACGATCACTTCATAGACGTCGGTCAATGTACAAACTGATGTCTATGATGTCCTAAAGGCGTCGGTTAATGCAATGCTTGACGGCTTTATAAACGTCCCAAGTTTTACAGACCGATGTCTAAGGTAAGATTAGACGTCAGTTAACGCATTGTCGGATGTCTTTATAGATGTTGGGCTTGTAAATAAACAGACGTCTATATAGACGTCGCCCCTGCAAAAGGCCGACGTCCCATTAACGTCACCCGTATAAACGTCGGTTCTGGTGGTGACGTTAAAAACCCAAAATAACTGACGTCTAAAGCCCTTTCTGCACTAATGAATTTTATATTTGTTCTTTTTTTTTTTTTATCTATTTTAGTACTTATACATGAAAGATAAATTAAAAAACGTCACTGTAAATAATTGAAGGAGTCAAATTTTCCAAATTCTTTCGCTAAAAGGAATCGATATTATCCATAACCCAAATCTATTAATAAGCACAAAAATTCATTAGTAAAACAAAATGTATGATGATAAAAAATCAATTAATAAAATACTCAATGATAAATTTTATTGATAAACTAGAAAATTCATCGCTAATTATTCATGGTGAAAAATCTATTAATAATAAATTTATTGGTAATTATTTTTTGATAAATAACTTATCGATAATTATTATCTGGTTTCTTTCTTATTATAATTATTACGATTTTATCTTTTTTGTTTTGGTGGATATTTTGTGGGGCCGAGACACTAACATTTTCGGACGTGGCTTTATCGCTTTTCGATGCTTGAACTGGGTTCTCCGCTTGTCTTCTTTACTCCTGGCCGCTCGATCGCTTGCAATCTTGGCCGTTCGGTGATCTTCAAGCTTTGACCGCTCGTCCGCCTTCCCGATGTAGAGGGGGAGGTACCTGCAAAAGGCACTCCGACGCCCAAGTCAGGCGTGTATTGAAGAGCCTCGGCTCTTTAGAAAGTGATTTTGGTATCACTGTAGAGTATTTTTGAGTGTGAATGAAGCATGAGTAGATTTTGAATGAAGTGTGATTGGAAGATGATTTGAAAGTGATCGGAAGATACCTGGCTTGTGGCACTGACTCTCTATTTATAACTTGTCTCATGGACCTTGAACTGATATAAGCCCAATAAAATATAAACAAAATAAAATATAAAAGACTTACCTGAAAATCTTGTTAGTTGATAAATATCTTTAAATAAATATTCTTGATTATCCTTTGATTATTTTATCCTCTGCTTATCAAGAAAGATATTCTTGGTTATTTTATATCTTTAATAAGATATATTGTAACCGCTCGGCCTTGATATCATACTGTACATTATGCCCCCCAAGTTCGAATTAATCATTGAGCTTTAACCATGATTAACTATAGGACTTATGAGTTTGAGGAAGACTACTTTTGTTGTACTGGGGAGCGTGCTTTTAGGCGTTGCTCATCTCTAAACCGAACGGCGAGAGAGATACCTTGGAGGTCGAATGGCCGAGATTCTTTTAAGCCGAATGGCTGAACGCCTGTGAGGCCGAATGACCGAATGTCTGTGAAGCCGAATGGCTGTATGACTGTGAGGCCGAATGGCCGAGCACCTGTAAAGATGAATGGATGTATGACTGTGAGGCCGAATAGCCGAGCACGAGTGAGGCCGAATGGTCGAGCACCTGTAAGGCCGAATGGGCGAGTACCTATAAAGCTGAATGACTGTATGACTGTGAGGCTGAATAGCCAAGCACGAGTGAGGCTGAATGGCCGAAATGTAGATGTTTGAAACTTAAGCATAGGAGTTCACGAGGGAACTTCCCGATGGCCGAGTTCGCTTGGACTTAAGCATAGGAGTTCACAAGGGAACTTCCCGATGGCCGAGCTCGCTCGGACTTAAGCATAGGAGTTCACGAGGGAACTTCTCGATGGCCGAGCTCGCTCGTACTTAAACATAGGAGTTCACGAGAGAACTTCCCGATGGCCGAGTTCGCTCGGACTTAAACATAGGAGTTCACGAGGCAACTTCCCGATGGCCGAGCTCGCTCGGACTTAAACATAGGAGTTCACGAGGGAACTTCCCGATGGCCGAGAGTGATGGGCTCACTTGCTCAGACTTTTGTATTCTTCTTTTGTGTTTAGGATCCTATGCAGCGGAGCGGTTAAATGTTAGAAGAATCCATATTAGGATGTTCCATGGTCGGAATGTAACTGTCTTATAATCTTGTGACCTGCAAGATATATAATATAAAATATAGGCAAGACCGTTCGGTCGAGATGTAAATGCTTTAATGATCTGTAAGATATATGATATAAAAGATATAATTGAGACCGGTCGGTTGAGATGTAACTGCTTTAATGATCTCCATTCTTACTCTGGTAGATCACCCTGTCATCATTGATTAGGGCAAATAACATATATAATAACATATATATTATACCGATAGATATATATTGTATTATATAACTAACATATATGATAAATGAAAGTTGGGACAATTCACATTTTCCATGTCTATCAAATAAAAACTGTAGCAATATATAATATTTATTATGTGAAGTGTGTCACCATATGTTACACATATATCTTTAATATAATATATATTTTTAATATATTATATATCACATATTATGGATTATATATTTTGGTTATCATATATTTCGGTTTTACCATGGTTTATACTAAAACTCAAGAATAATATCTGGGCAGATATTTTATTGTTTTATTTTCATATAAAATATTCATATTTCAAAAACACTTATCTTGTTGATGATACTTCACGTAGAGATGATAATCCATGTTTTGTAGCTATAACTTTGATGAAAATTTCTGTTGTTGATCCGAAGTGGCAATGTCGAGATCGAGCACTAGTCTTGGTTCCTTGTGGCTTTCAATGGGATGCCCCCCGGCCCCACGGTGGGCGCCAAATGTTTCGGTGGATATTTTGTGGGACTGAGACACTAACCTTTTCTGACGTGGTTTTACCGCTTTCCGATGCTTGAACTGGGTTCTCCGCTTGTCTTCTTTACTCTTGGCCGCTCGATCGCTTGCAATCTTAGCCGTTCGGTGATCTTCAAGCTTTGATCGCTCGTCCGCCTTCCCGATGTAGAGGGGGAGGTACCTACAAAAGGCACTCCGACACCCAAGTCAGGCGTGTATTGAAGAGCCTCGGCTCTTTAGAAAGTGATTTTGGTATCACTGTAGAGTATTTTTTAGTGTGAATGAAGCATGAGTAGAATGTGAATGAAGTGTGATTGGAAGATGATTTGAAAGTGATCGGAAGATACCTGACTTGTGGCACTGACTCTCTATTTATAACTTGTCTCATGGACCTTGAACTGATATAAGCCCAATAAAATATAAAAGACTTACCTGAAAATCTTATTAGTTGCTAAATATCTTTAAATAAATATTCTTGATTATCCTTTAATTATTTTATCCTCTGCTTATCAATAAGATATTCTTGATTATTTTATATCTTTAATAAGATATATCGTAACCGCTCGGCCTTGATATCATACTGTATGTTTTTCTTTTTCTTTTTTCTTCATTTTTCTTTTTCTTTTTTCTTATCTACCCTCTCTTTCTCATCTTCTTTCATCGTTTTCATGGTCATCATGATTGTCCTACCTCTTCTTCCTTCTTCTATTTTTCCCATTTCTTATTCCCTTTTTTTTCTTCGTCATCTCTATTTTATTTATGACATATTTGATGACAAAATTGGCGATCTTTTTATAAATGGATTTATTGATGAAATTTAAAAATATAATCACTGATGAATTTACAAATAAATTTTACGACCACACATGATTAAAGCAAAAGTAAGGACTTTAACATAAATTTTAATGAAAAAAAGATCAAAAAACATCTATCTATAATACAAATATTGTATTTGTAACATATTTTACTGATGAATCCATTATTAATAGAAATATCCTTTATCAACCCAGCTCATTAGTTTCTTTCTATCCACTTTCTTTATGGCTCTTGTGAATGGTTTCCCAATGTCCACTTTGCCATCTTCTTGATTCTTAATCACAAGCCACTTCTTGTCCTTGAATCTTACTTGTGTTCCTATTGGAAGTAGTGTATATTCAGTGTGGATAGTGCTTCCTTTGTCAACCTCATCTTCTTCAGGTACTTGCAAAACATTACAACTATTAGAATTAGTACCTGTTGTGTTGTCTTTTAGTGCAACTTCTCTTCTTGACTTCTTATGTCTGTCCCTCTCCTTTATTTTCACTTTCCTTCCTTTGGAGCAATTATACATTAACATAAATTCTTGATCTTTCAAAGTTACTATTCCATCAAGGATACGCATTGCCATTCTGGAAGTCCTCATAAAAGGTCTTCCTAAAATTAATGGAATCCTTCCTTCATTCTCCATGTCCACGACTACAAAATCAATCAAGAATTCGAACTCGTCAATACGGACAATTGTATCTTCCACCTTACCAGCTGTTTTCTTAACAGAACCATCTGCAACTGTTATAGTAGTGTTTGCTGGCTTTAACACTAACCCTTTAATTTTCTTCAAGTAACTTAAGGGCATTAAATTTATGCTAGACCCAGAGTCAATCATTGCTCTTCCTATATCCACATCATTTATTATGCAAGGAAGAGTTAACAATCCTGGGTCCTTCATCTTAGGTGGACGATGTTTCTTTCTTGGCTGCACAAATACTTCCTGTTCTTCTTCTTTTGCATCAAGGTCTATCACCTCTCCAAGGTAATAATTAATTTTCTTAGAATAAACAGGAATTTGAGGATGACTTTCTTCTAAAGGAACCATAGTCACATGACATGGTGAAACTAGATGAAAATAATGAAAGAATGGAAGAAATAACCCTAAACTTGGTTGAATGGAGCCTAAGCATCCAAGGAACCTCCTCTAAGGTGTTTGGAATAGCTCTGGACGTTCTCTCTACCAAAAGAATCCCTATCTAATTCGCACTGAGGCTATATATAAGCTCAAAAAGATAACAGATAGATAACAGAAAGATTTACAAAATCTAGCTAAAAAAATAGACAACTGCTCAGGCGCCTAATTTGACCGCTCAGCGGTTTGCCTCTAGCCGCTCTGACCGCTCAACGGTTAGTTTTGCCACTGAGCGGTTTCCCTCTAATCACTCTGAGCACTCAGCGGACCATTATGGTGCTCAGCAGCTTACTTGACCCTTCTTTTCATCATTTTTCTCCTTCTTTCATGGGTCTAAGTCCACCATACTTCACTTCCATCTTCAATTCATCTAAAAACCCTGCAAAACAATGCAAAACAAGCATAATATCGCTAAAACCAACTTTTGACTCTCAAGAGACTCAACTAAGTGTTTTACTTGATTTAAAGTTCATTCTAAGCCACAAAGGGTATGTTTTACTATCAAATTTAAGTATGAGAATAACGGCTTTTAGACCGTTATCATAGTCCTTAAGGGATGGTTTCTGTTCTTGATGGATGTTTAATGTTTTATGTGGATTTTATGAGGATGTTTACATGAGGCTATGTATATGATTAAGTATGGTGAAAACGTATAGATAACATGTATGCTATTCGAATAATATGGGAATTTTGGATTTAAGCATGATGTGAGAAATGAATTCCAAGGAGGAATATGCTAAGTTGGTTGTGTTGGGTAATGTATTGAAGTAGGGACCCCTGAATTACGGAATGATCCTAACACTCTTAATAACCTCATATGAAGTAGAGATAGGAGATTATGTCGTGGAGAGTAACTGAAAGTCCTAGTCTATAGTTACTAGTTTTGACCATAGATGTTTGACGGATTAACTTTGGTGTATGACATTATGGTTCTGGTTAAGGTTGTTGTTATTATTTTGAGCAAGTTGTTCCACCATACACGGGTATGGGTTCCCCATGAGTCCGACATTAATATATCTATCCGGATAGTTGGAGTACAAGGTGTAACACCCCAATCTAGGCGTTACACTGTATAAATATATTTTTCCTTAAAACATACACATTGATAAAAGTTCGACTTCTATGAAAAGTAATACATAATTTATTACAATCCGATTTCATTTCGAAAATGAAATATTTACATTACATTCCCCGGTTTTGTAATCCACATCTCTCTTCCTTTATGTATGCCCAAAGTGCACCAACCAAATCATCTGTAATAAAACCTGCTCCCGTATAACATCACACATTATACGACCATCGCACTCACATGCACAAAAAAGCAAGGGTGAGCTAATGAAAACATGTTATAATATACCATCATTATTACACAACATACCCATCAGAAACACACATTATAAAAAACACACATTGTACATCATAGTCATATCACATCAATTTGCATACATTAATATACAACACATATCATCCAATTGCATACACTGCTATGCATCACATACTAAATCATACTTCATACCCATCTGTACATCACACATCATTTTCACCCCAAATAAATCAGTATTCCATAACATATCATGATCATATACTCGATTCATCTAGATAAAAGTATTGATGGAAGTCTCTGGTGGTCTTGCACTTGTAGTGGTAATTTTGTTGGCTTAATCCAGGCTACCATGCGAAGTTAATCCTTTCCTACTCCGACCCCAACTGGATCTGTGGATAAGGACCTCATAGAAGGTTAGTCCGTCAACACCCATGGCACTGACAAATGCCCATAGACTAGGACCTTCTGCCCCTCTCACCACATAACTTCTTCTTTATTTGAGACTGAAAGGTTATTAAAGTATCAAGATGACCTTTCCATCAGGACCCTCAACATTAATATGTACACTACCACCATGCCATAACAGAATCTCTCCACGAGATTCATATCATATTCATCAACTCATACTATGCCCAAATGCATGAATTCATATCAACACCATGTCATATTCACAGTGCACTCACATAGCACAATTCAATCAGGCTCAACATGTATATAACAACATCACAAAACCAAAATATACATATCTTACTTCCTCATATCACATAATAGTCTCACACAGACCATACAACAATTCCATAATCATCTAATGCATCAAAACAGTATAATCATATCATAATCATATACTGCAGTCTCAAACAGTCTATACAACATTTTCACACACCTCAGATGCATCAAGAATAGAAAACCATTCCCATTAGAAAACATCACATACAACATCAAACACCCGGGACAAACCTTTTGTCTTGCACTACTCGCTCAACGAGTAGCTTCACTTGCAAAGCGAGTGGGCGCTCAACGCTCCAAGAGTGACGCTTAGCGCTGGCTGCTTTGGACAGATGCGTCCAGAGTGTCCAACACTGTGACAACAACCAAATCACAGTTCACACGGATTTAAATTCACACAAATTCATTTTTCAATTTACTCTAACATTTCGAACTTTAAAATCATGCACAAATCATACCCAACATACAAACTACCCATACTCAAATCTGAATCACAAGGACGCCCCAAAAAAGATTCAAAATCAATATATATATTCATGTTCAAAGTTCAAACTACAATTTTAACACCACAAACCGCTCATAAGTTCATAAGACATGAATAAGAATGGATGCCATAACAGAACATAATCACAATTTCATCTTATAACCATCAACCGATTTAGAATATGTCACAACAATAGAATATCATCTCAAAACCATAACAAATTCGAAATCCAACCAAATACAAAAGCATAACCTCTTTCAAAAATATTCACCGATTCAAAACGCATAACAAAAAAGATAATATCGTTCTAAATCCGTAAACAGTTTCAAAATCACTAGAACCGAAGCATATCTTTTTTCCAAAAAAATTCACTGATTCAAATATATATTAAAACTATAATCTTATCCCAAAACCATAGTATATTCAAAATCACAACATATTCATGGATCAAAAACTCATAGAAACGAAAAACACTCAAAGTTAGTGATAACGGTCTAAAAACTGTTATTTTCATACTTAAAATTGATATCAAATACACCCTTTATGACTTAAAATTAGCTTGAAATCATGCAATTTGCTTAAGTTAGAGAATAAGAGACTCAAAGTGGGCTTTCTTGGTTTATCCTTAGTTTTTCCTTGTTTTGGCAGGGTTTATCAGGAGTTTGATGAAGGAAGTGAAGGAAGAAAAGTATCGGATGCAAAAGAAGGTGGAAAATTGAAGAAAAAAAGAATCGCAGCCATCGCCGAGCAGTGTAACCTTCAATGCATTCTCTGTCACGCGCTTAAGGGGCATCGGTAAGGGGTGGCATTAAGTATCGCACTCACCGCCGGGCGGTGGACTCTTCAGTGGATTTTCTGGAACACGCTTAAGAAGCAGCACTGAGGGGTGAGATCAAGTGTTGTGCCCACCGTCGGACGGTGTACTTATGGGCTTGGGCTAAATTTTTGATATTTTTCTGAGTTATAAATACATTTGCACGAATTAAAGAAGCTGTCTTTTGGCAGAAAGGACGCATAAACACATTCTTCTCACCTTGGAGGCGGATTTTGGATGCGGAAGCTCCAATCTATCAATTCTAGGGTTATCTTTTCCATACTTTCCATTCAATTCATCTAGTTTTACCATGATTATAGTGAACTAAACCCTTTTGTTGTTGGAGAACGATGTAATCCTATTTAAAACTCTCTTATTTTGACATTCTTGCTTTATTCATATGCTTTATTTATCAATAGTTTGAGTTTTTCCTCCATTATATTTGCATGCTTTGTTTAAGACATTATTCAATAGCATAATCTTTTATTCTTTCCATATGGACACGTATAGTTAGGTCTAGACATGAAGAAATTCTCTTGATAGTAATATTACCTAGACATAGGAATAGGAGGATAAATTGCCTAAAGCTTTTGTGTGAATGTAATGCATGAATAATTGCTAGGGAGACTAGACATAGTAAACTAGTAATTAGGAATAGACTCTATACATCAAGATATTGATAGTAGGGGATTTTAGAAAGTGGCATGAACATTGATAAAGAAGTCAAATTTAGAAATAATAGTAGATATTTGAGAGTGGATTAATAGGATGAAACCGTAAACTCCAACAACACCATTCATCCATATCGTTTAAGTGTCAATTGGTCAAACTTTGCATACATGTTTATTTTCTGTCTTGCATTTAATGAAGAAAATCTCTCAATTGCCAAAGGAGTTGCAAAATGTTGTTGAGATTGTTGACAACACAATATCTAAATCACTCTGACTTTTGATGATGAGAACACATTTTTAATATCACATGTATTGTTAATGTGTTACATGTTCTTTTGCTTATTGATTGATATCTTATTGAACATGTTTGTTATGTTTATCTTGATATGTGAATGCACATTTACTGAACTTGTATATGTTACATCATATCTGGTTGCATTACACAAGTTTTGAAAGAAGAAAACCACATGCACTTTTATGAACTTACATTGTGATGCATAACTGCAGGCTACAAGTCAACTTCATTATGGGGGAGAATTAAGCTCATGACTATGCACAGATTTTTCAGAAACAATGCTATGTGAGGTTTTGCATTGAAAAGAATTTCAAAGTGAACTAGTGCGTCGAAGTCGACTGTGTGCGCCACGTATTCGACTGTATTAGTTGCTTAATTTGAAATTCTGTTATGCTTGTGCACAACAACGACTATATTTTTAAAAGTTAGTTGAGCATTGAATGTTAGTCAACTGCATTCAATGAGAAATTAATTGGTTTGACTAGACTGCTACTATATTGCCTTAACTATTATAACTTTAATAATACAGTCAACTTTATTAGTAGAATAATCGACTACAAAAGCGTCCGATTTATAGAAATCTATAAATAGACGAGACCTGAGTTGTTTCAAAAACTTTTGGAAATCTAACATTTTCATATTCTGTTTCAGATAGTTTGTTTGAAGATCAGAGCTCCAAGAACTCATTAAGAAGACGGTTGTGATCTTTCTTTGAAGAGCTTCTAAAGGAGAATTGTTTTGCGCATACTGCTTGATCAGAATCTGCACAATTGAGGTGTTTCTGGGTTGATCAAGATACTTGTTGGCATCCGTGGTGATTGTTGTGTGTTACCTGTTGTGACTATAGGTGTTGGACTCGTGGTGTCTGGTACACTTTGAGGATTGTTCAAAGTGGGTTGCAGATTGTAGGAGAGGGGATATCTTGCTGCAAGTCTTGCTGTGTGGTTTGCCTATATTTTGGTTAGAGGGTTAGAGAGGTGTTTTATATTTTTGACATGGAGGTCTCTATAAAAGCCTTGTTGTAAAAACCTTGACCATTATAGTGCATTTGCTTCAGTGTACTGGAAGGACACTGGATGTAGGCATTGAGGCCAAACCAGTATAAAAACCTACGTTTGAATTCTCTATCCCTACTCTTTTACATTCAATCGACTTTACAAAGTGTGTAGTCTACTTTGATTTTCTGCAGCACTTAATTTTCTATTACTTGTGATTCAAGAAAGTTTTTAAAGTTTTGTACTTTGATTCAAAGATTGCGAAAAAACTCTGATTTTGAAAACACACCAATTCACCCCCCTTCTTGGTGTTAAAACGAAGCCTACCTGTTTCCCAACAAATGTCTCACAGGTTCAACAACAACTTTATGAGTTATGTGATGGAGATCATATTAATGGTCAATGCACTATGCCAAAGAATACCTAGGAAGAAATTTTATGGGGAATCAATTTCGTCTAAGTAATTACAACCCAGGATGAAAACCTCACCCAAGTATGGGTCAAGGGCAAGCTGGGTAATTCAATAGACCACCACAACAACAATCGCAACAACAATCCTCCTTATCTGAAAGAACTACATGGCTAGAAAAGACACTCTAACAATTTATGTAGGTATCAATTTTCAATCATAAAAGCACTGAAGCTGGCATAAGGAATTTGGACATACAGGTTGGCCAATTGGCTAAAAAGTTGGAGGATAAATGTGAAAACCATTTTGGGGCTAATACTGAAGTTAACCCTAAAGAGAAGCGTAATGCCATTATGACTAGATCTGGCAAGTTGTTAGAGGAGAGAAAAATTGAGAGAAAAGAGAAAGTTAAGTTGAGTAAAAAAGAAGAAGAGAATGAAGATAGAAAAGAAAAGGAGAAAGATGAGGGAGAAAATAAGGAAAAATAAAAGAAGAGAGAAGAGATGAAAAAAGAAAAAGAAATTGAGAAGCCCCTTCCTTATCTAAAGAACTTTTCAAAGACTGAAATAATGAAGTAATTTAGGCGTTTCATGGAGATCTTCAAGCAATTGGCGATTACTATGCCCTTGGCCGAAGCACTACAGCAAATTCCTGCTTATGCAAAGCACATGAAGCAATTCCTCAAAAAGAAGAAATATCTAGATGAGAAAAGAATCGAAGTGCAGGGTAATTGCATTGCCATCATGTAGAAGACTCTCGCTCCAAAATTTAAAGATCTAGGGAGTTTCACCGTTTCTTGCACGATTGGAAACCATAATATAAGGCTCTTATTGATTTAGGGGCTAGCATCAACCTGATGCCTCTATCTATGCTTAAAAAGATTGGTGGTCTTGAAGTCAAGCCAACAAGAATGATGCTTCAGTTGGTAGATAGACCCGTCAAATATCCTTATGGTGAGGTAGAAAACGTGGTGGTGAAGATTGATAAACTACAATTCCTTGTGGACTTTGTAGTGATGGAGATGAAGGAGAATGTAGAGATACCGCTCATCCTTGGACGACCATTCATGAAGGCAGCCAAGGTTGTTATTCATGTAGATGTTGGAATTCTAACATTGAAGGACCAAGAGAGGGAGGTAACTTTCAATGTCTTTGAAGCTGGGCAACCAATTCAAAAAAAAAAAAAAACAAACTAGTCTTAAAACAACAAATGAAGTTCTATCAGTGACTATTCTACCTGATAAAGCTGCCAAGTTGGTCTAAAAGGGCTTTTGCTGTTTCTCTACAAAAGTGGAAGGAGAGGAAGAAGAGAAGAAAGGAAAATTGGGTCACCAACACCCTGATGTGATAAGGGATGAACCCAAACCTGGCACTCCAGTGAAATTCAAGAACAAGTTATAGGTTGTTAAGAATATCAAGGCAAACAGAGTTTTTGAAATTGAGGCTCCTTACCCTAGAAGAGTGAAGTTGGTTGTTGGGTTGAATTGACAAGTGTACTGAGTCATACAAGTAATATAAAATGGTAAGACCAAGTATCGTATCCTAGAGGACTCTTGGTGTTGAACAATTGTGTGATAACAAGATTAATTAAGACTTAAAAAGAAAAAGAGATCATTGGGTTTGGATGCAAAAATAATAAATAAAATAAAAATGCAATTGATCAATGACAAAGGAGCACAAAGATGAACGAAGGTTGATTTATATGAGATGGATATGTTGTTAGGGTTAGATTTCACCAAGTTCCCTCTCATGTATATAAGAATTATTCTTTATGCATTAATGCCAATGTCTCTCACTAAATTACCTACCCTGACCCCTCAGTGAATAAGTCTGTCCCAAATTACTAGTTCATACAATTCCTAGCATTCTTGGTAATAAGATGTTAAGAGAAAGAGATTAAGACGACCAAGACTCATACCCCCATCCTTGAGAAATATAACCCTTAGGAGTAATTCCACAATAACCTAAATTATAAGGAACCTCCCGACACTCATGCAATTCATAAATCATGCTAATGAAAGAGTTAAAGAAAAGTAAGCATAGAAAAAGATTAATTACTCTAACAATTAATGGAAAAACCTATGGAATTAAGAATCAATTCAAATACATGAGAGTTTACAAGGTTACATCATCCCCCAACAACAAATAGAAATTAGTTCCCCATGGACATAGGGGAACTCTATGAATAATGGAAGAAAGAATGAGAATGAAAGCCTATGAATTGGGAAAATAATGTATTGTTATGCTGTTCTCTGCCAGGGATGCAACACCTTGAGCCCAAGGGTCCTTTAAATAGTGTTAGAGGCGTGCCAAAACAGGGTTTGGTCCAAAAGAATCGAAACAGAGCAGCAACAGGGCCCGATCCACGAAAGTCGACGCCCAGGCGGTCCAAAAGAATCGAAACAGAACAGCTCATGTAAGGCCCCAACGTCGAATTTGGATGCCCAAGCTTCGAGGCCCCGCCACCCGGGCGGCCAAGGCCACCGCCCGGGTGGTGGACGTCGATTTTCTTTGGCCAAGCTTCGGTTCTGGACGCCTAGGCTTTGCGTTTTCCCTTCTTCTGGTGCCTTTTTAAGTCGTTCTAAGCTCCATCTTTTTCGCTTTTCATCTCTGCTTCCAGTATTACCTCAATCTTTGTCAAAACAAAGGGAATTAGTCATAAATCCATTGGAATCAACCTCAACTCTCTTATTCACACAACTTAATGAAAAAACATGAGTCCAAGCAAGTTTTTAAGTGAAAAAGGGTGCTTTTAGCATCAAAATCACATCACAAATAATGGTGTTTTAAACCGTTATCATTGGTGAATAGAAAATTGCTGAGATTTTGTTGGTGTCATGAAGGAAGGAAGAATGCCAACATTAAAGGTCCAGATTGAGCATAACGGTGTGAAGCTAATGACATTAAACAAGCACTTACTAGGAGGATACCCAATTTTTTGAACTCATTTTTTTTAGTTTATGTTGTTTTGAATTATGTTCTTTGTGATGTACTTGGCTGGAATGAACTGTGATGCAATGGCTTGACTATAATATGTTGTTGTGATGAGTAATATGTCTTGTGATGCTTAATTGTATTAATTGATGTTGAGATGAGGCATGATTAGCCTTATATATAGGTGGTTGCTCATAATTAGATTGAAACAGATGCGTGAAGTTAGATTGTGATTGATATACTGGGCAAGATGTTTATCTAATTTTGGAACTTGATTTAACGTATGAGATGTTGGACTCTAGAGTTTTTGATTGATTATATGTTATTGCTTTGAAAACATGATTGACTTTGCCTAAGTTTTTATGATTGAACCACTTGTTTGCTTGTTACAAATGATCAAGGCCATTTGTTCTTCTCCCACATAAGCCAATGCAATATTTGAACCCAATAAAAGAACAATGTTTGTTCTACCTTTTGAACCTTAAGCTTAAAAATGTGAAAAATCCTTTTTGGAATCTTTACCTTGAGTTGAGTTGAGTATATTTGTGTGGTATGGAGAAAGGTTCAAGTTTGGGGTTGTTGGAAAATTGGAAAAAATTGTGAAAATAAAAAGAAAAGGCATTGAGCTAAATATTGAGGAAAAGAAAAGAAAAGAAAAGAAAAAAAAAGAAGGAAAAGAAGGAAAAGCTCAATGAATGGGAAGTTGGGATTAAGTGAAAATAGGTTTCTCAAATAAAAGAGAAAGAGATGTTGATGTTTAATGTACTTACATGCCCCACCCTTCTCTACTGGAGAATGAATGACCATTAGAATGTCAAGATAACCCCCAAAATTACTCAACACCAGAATCTTGATGCTTAGCCCTGACCTGCTCACCCTTCGAGTTACTCTCTATCACCCAATGTAAGTGCAAACAGAGAGCTTCCCCAGACCAACGAGAAATCTCGCCCAACCTCTGAAACCCACTACCAAACCTTTATATTACGCGACCATCTAGTCTGCAAAATTCTGCAGAACATAAATTCTACAGAATTTATACCCCGTAACCTCACATGCATCTACAACTCTCTTTTGCCTTTTCAAACCTTAATTGAGCAAATACAAATTTTTATAACTCAACTTAAATGTTATTTGTCTTATTTTCCCACAAAGTTCTAACTCAAAGAACTAAACATCATTATAAATGCTTAAAAGTTCATTCTTATTCATTTATGATAAAAATTTGGTGAACTTAACCTTTAAACAAGTCACAAATTGTTCATAAACAAACTTTAAACCTCAAGATTCTCCATTCCACCCTTATCTCAAAATCTCATCTATCAAAACTCCCATTTAGTACTAAACTAGCCTAGAACTCTTACCAATCCAAAATATTTTAAATATACTATTGAGATTGTTGACAACACAAACTCTATATCACTCTAGTTTTTTATGATGACAACACATTGCTTAATAACAGTACACATGTTGCTGCATTACATGTTCTTATGTTGTATTGATTGTTATATCTACTGAACATGTTTGATGCACTGTGTTGTATGTTCCTATGATTGATTGTTTGATATATTTGTGAACATGCTTACATGCTTATGTGCAATATGAAATGCTTTATTACATATGTTTTACTCCACATTTTTTAAAGTGAAAAACCACAAACACTTTCATGAACTTATAACTGTGTGACAAAATTATAGTACAGTCGACTACATTATTAATGGATTCGACTATGCTAAAATCTTTGTACAGATTTTGAGAATCAGTGTTCTGTGATGTTTTGAGTTGAAAAGAATTTCAAAGTGTATTTACATGTGTCAGTCGACATTGGATTTTACATATTCAACTGTATCTGTTGTTTGTTTTGGAATTTTATTATGCTTTTGCGCTCCAATGGCTATATTTTTAAAAGTTAGTTGAGCATTGATGACTTGGTCAACTGTATTAAATGAGTTCTGTTATTTGTTGACCATAAGCTACTATGTTCACTGTCTGTTATAACTGTAATAATACAGTCGATTGAATTAGTAACCTATTCGACTAAGAAACAATCTGATAGACAGAAAACTATAAATTGGCTGAACACAAATTGTTTAGAGACTTTTGAGGATCTTACATTTTCATTCTTATTTTAAATTGAATTCTCTGTGATAACAGCTCCAAGAATTCTCCAAGAAGACGATGGTGATGTTTCTTGAGGGAGATTTAAAGGGAAATAGCTTGCGCACTCATTGTCTGATCAAATACTGCACAAAGAAGGTGATTCTGGGTTAATCACTTCAGGTTTGGCATCCTTTGAAGACTGTTGCCCTTGTGAAGGCTTGGCATCCTGTGAAGACTGTTGGAATTGGACCTGTTGTGATACAGGGGTTTCACGTTGACGATTGTTCGACGTGGTGTTCAAATTACAGAAGAGGAGATTCTTGCTGCAAGTCTGGTTTTTGTTATTGCAGCTATATTTTGGTTTTGGGTTAGAGAGGAGATTTATATTTTTGACNTGGAGGTCTTCTATAAATTTCTTGTTGTAAAAACCACAACCATTATAGTGCATTTGCTTCCTGGGTTGGAAGGACACTGGATGTAGGCATTGTTGGCCAAACCAGTATAAAAATCAGCGTTTGATTTTCTCTATCCATGCACTCTTTAATTCCAGTCGACTTTACTTTTCACGCAGTCAACTACGTTTTTGCGCTGCATATAAATTTTCATTACTTGCATTTCAAGAAAGTTTAAAAAGCTTTGTACTTTTGATAAAAGATTGCGAAAATATTTTGTTTTTGAAACATCACCAATTCACCCCCTCTCTTGGTGTAAAAACGAAGCCTACCTATTTTCCAACAATTGGCACCAGAGCTGGTTTTCATAAGATATTTGAAAATTTAGTCGACTCTGTTTTTATTTTATTCGACTACAAAACCTGGGGATGGCTTCTGTTTCACATTCTAAAAAGACTTATGATTTCAAAATTGATTTTGTATTTGCACTCTGTAATGAGAAGTCGAAGTCTGTAACTAATGGATTCTATGAATTGTTTGAAAAAGGAAACTTGCAACGCAAGGTGACTATTATCAAAGAGTCTTGTCCAGAAATGCAAAGTTCAATCTTGCTGGAGAACAGGTTCACAAAGTTTCTAAAAAAGGAAGAAAAGCAAAAATGTCAAATTGATATCAAGAAGGCCAAGAACAAAGAGGAATTGAATATGATGGCAAGATCCAGAATTATCAAACCTGATCTGAAACAACAGTTCAAAAGTTCTACGTGGTATCTCGACAGCAGGTGTTCTAGACATATGACTGGAGATCCTACAAAGTTATCAGATATTTCGTATAAAGCCGCTGGTCATGTCACGTATGGTGATTACAACAAAGGAAGAATCATCGGTATAGGTAAAATAAAAACTCCTTCATCTTATGAAATTAAAAATGTTTTACTTGTTGAAGGGTTGAAACACAATCTGCTTAGCATCAGTCAGTTGTGCGACAAAGGTTTAAAGATCACTTTTGAGCCTAAATTCTGTCTAATCGGCAATGGGACAACAGATGAGTTACTACTGGTAGGAAGAAGATTGAACAACATCTATGTAATCGACTTCACAAACAATACATTTGACTCTATTGTGTGTTTGATGACAAAAGAAGAATATGCTTGGCTATGGCACAAGAGACTCGCTCATATCAGTATGAATCAGTTAAATAAACTAGTCTCCAAGAATCTGGTAAATGGTTTTCCGAAACTTCGATTCTCTACTGAAAGATTATGTGATGCATGCCAAAAAGGGAAGCTAACCAAACAGCCTTTCAAGAGCAAGCATGAAATGTCAACCAAGAAACCTCTGCAATTACTTCACATGGATATATTTGGACCATCCAGAATAAAGATTCTCGGAGGAAATTCATACGGGCTAGTCATTGTGGATGACTATTCAAGGTATACATGGACTTATTTCATTGCAGCAAAAAATGATACACTTAAAGTTTTTGAACGATTTGTTGCTGTTGTTCAAAACGAGATAGATCTCAAAATCAAGGCTATCAGGAGTGACCATGGAGGGGAATTTCAGAATAAGGAATTTGATGACTATCTGGCTGAAATGGGAATCGTGCATAACTTCTCAACACCCAGGACTCCATAGTAGAATGGGGTTGCAGAAAGGAAAAACAGGGCTCTTGAGGAATTGGCAAGGTCTATGCTGAATGACAGGGACATGCAAAAATATTTTTGGGCAGATGCTGTAAGCACTGCATGCTATGTACTAAACAGAACAATCATTAGGTCTATATTGAAGCTGACACCCTATGAGCTGCTGAGAGGAAGAAAGCCAAATATTTCACATTTGAGAATCTTTGGAAGCAAATGTTTTATATTGAATAACAAAAAAGAAAATCTTGGGAAATTCGACTCTAAAGCCGATGAAGACATTTTCATAGGATATTCCTTGAACAATAAGGCTTACCATGTGTATAACAAAAGAACTATGAATGTTGAGGAATCCATTCATGTGGCATTTGATGAATTCATTATGGTTCCAAATCATTCTCAACAAGTCAGAGACTCTGTTGAAGAAGATGAAAACTCAATTGATGAAGAAATTCCTGAAGAAGTCATTGAGAAAGAAAATGAAATTGAGCAAGTCGAATCTCCTAGAGTAGAGTCGATTAAAGCATGGAAGGTACCAAGAAATGTTTCTACTGACAACGTTATTGGTGACATCTCAAGAGGGGTATCTACAAGAAGACAATTGAACCAATTCTGCATGAACGTTGCCTTTGTGTCCAAAATTGAGCCTAAGAAAGTAGAAGAGGCATTAAATGATGAAAACTGGTTGTTTGCAATGCAAGAGGAGTTGAATAAATTCATAAGAAACAATGTATGGGAGCTCGTACCTGGAAGACCTGAGCTACAAGTTATTGGTTTAAGGTGGGTTTTCCGTAACAAGATGGATGATTTAGGTGAAATCAAAAAGAACAAGGCAAGGCTAGTTGGTAAAGGCTACTATCAAGAATAAGGAATCGACTATGACGAGACATATGCCCCTGTAGCCAGATTATAAGCAATCAAAATACTTTTAGCTATAGCATCTACAATGAAATTCAAGTTATATGAAATGGATGTGAAGAGCACCTTTCTAAACGGATACATCAAGGAAGAATTTTATGTTGAACAGCCACCTGGGTTTGAAGATTTTGAATACCCTGATCATGTTTACAAACTAAGAAAAGCTTTATATGGGTTAAAGCAAACACCAAGATCATGGTATGAAAGGTTAAGTGAGTTTCTCATAAAGAAAGGATTCTCAAGAGGAAAAGTTGACTGTACCTTATTCATAAAAAGTTCAAATAAGGATAAACTGTATGTGCAAATTTATGTTGATGACATTATTTTTTGTTCAACTAACCCTGTGCTGTGCAAAGAATTTTCAAAAATTATGTAGGAAGAATTTGAAATGTCTATGATGGGAGAATTAACATACTTCCTTGGTCTACAAGTCAAGCAAACTAAGGATGGTATCTTCATTCATCAATCCAAATACTGCAATAATTTACTGAAAAGATTCAAAAAGCTGGACTGCAAAGATGCTGCAACTCCCATGGCAACTAATTGTTACTTGGATCTAGATGAGGCTGGAAAAAATGTTGATCAAAAATTGTATCGAGGTTGTTGAAAGGTTTTGCAGGAAGGACATTGCTTTGGAAGCTACAAATGGAATTCAACATTTGAGAAACAATGCATTCGACTGATGATTTAATGCAATTGACTGCGTATAACAGGATTATAAATTCCACATCTGGAATTTGGTTTTATCTTTACTGATTGCTTAAATCCTATATATCTGCCATCATCTGTTGCAAATATCTTAATTGAGATAATATTGTGAGATAGTTCAAGATTGTATCATTGCATATCTAAATTGTTTGCTATCTTGTCTTTGATATAGCCTTGTGCTAAACTATTGCTTAATCTGTGATATGCTGCATTGTGCATCTGTGTTGAATTTATTACTCATGCATAATGACAGGGGAGTATCACTCTTAACACATTTTACATCACATGTCTGCATTTCAGGGGGAGTTAACATTGTTATGTGATTAAATTGTGATTGTGAGAGTATTATTGTATTTTATACTTTGCATATCTTTCTGACGCATCTCTGTTTTCATATCAGCATAAATATCTAGAGCATCCTTTTTTGTTAATGCACAAAGCGGGAGAGAAATATGAGAGTATGAGAGAAATTTTGAAAGCTTTGTGAAAGAGGGAGAATGGTTATTCTGTCTCATACTTCATCTGCTTGATATTGTGCTGCTACTGGTTTAAATGCAGAGTAATTGAACTGTGTTAATTTTTTTTTTTGCTATATGTTATTACTCTGTTTGTATTGAACTGTACAAACATGGTTGATTATTAATCATGGTTGTGTATCATCAAAAAAGGGGGAGATTGTTGACAACACAAACTCTATATCACTCTAGTTTTTTATGATGATAACTCATTGGTTAATAACAATATACATGTTGTTGCATTACATGTTCTTATGCTGTATTGATTCTTATATCTGCTGAACATGTTTGATGTACTGTGTTGTATGTTCCTATGATTGATTGTTTGATATATTTGTGGAACATGCTTACATGCTTATGTGCAATATGAAATGCTTTATTACATATATTTTACTGCACATTATTTAAAGTAAAAAACCACAAGCACTTTCATGAACTTATAACTGTGTGACAAAGTTACAGTACAGTCGACTACATTATTAATGGATTCGACTATGCTAAAATCTTTGTACAGATTTTGAGAATCAGTGCTCTGTAGTGATTTGAGTTGAAAAGAATTTCAAAGTGTTTTTACATGAGTCAGTCGACATTGGATTTTACATATTCGACTCTATCTGTCGTTTGTTTTGGAATTCTGTTATGCTCTTGCGCTCCAACGACTATATTTTTAAAAGTTAGTTGAGCATTGATGACTTGGTCAACTGTATTAAATGAGTTCTGTTATTTGTTGACCATAGGCTACTATGTTCACTGTCTGTTATAACTGTAACAATACAGTCGACTGAATTAGTAAACTATTCGGCTGAGAAACAATTTGATAGACAGAAAACTATAAATTGGCTGAACACGAATTGTTCAGAGACATTTGAGGATCTAACATTTTCATTCTTGTTTCAGATTGAATTCTCTGTAATAACAGCTCCAAGAATTCTCCAAGAAGACGATGGTGATGTTTCTTGAGGGAGATTTAAAGGGAGATAGCTTGCGCACTCATTGTCTGATCAAATACTGCACAAAGAAGGTGCTTCTGGGTTAATCACTTCAGGCTTGACATCCTTTGAAGACTGTTGCACTTGTTAAGGCTTGACATCCTGTGAAGACTGCTGGAATTGGTCCTGTTGTGATATAGGGGTTTCACATTGACGATTGTTCAACGTGGTGTTCAAATTGCAGAAGAGGGGATTCTTGTTGCACGTCTGGTTTTTGTTATTGCAGCTATATTTTGGTTTTGGGTTAGAGAGGAGATTTATATTTTTGACGTGGAGGTCTTCTATAAATTTCTTGTTGTAAAAACCGCAACCATTATAGTGCATTTGCTTCCTGGGTTGGAAGGACACTGGATGTAGGCATTATTGGCCGAACCTGTATAAAAATCAGCGTTTGATTTTCTCTATCCCTACACTCTTTAATTCCAGTCGACTTTACTTTTCACACAATCAACTACGTTTTTCCGCTGCATATAAATTTTCATTACTTGCATTTCAAGAAAGTTTAAAATGCTTTTTACTTTTGATAAAAGATTGCGAAAAGATTTTGTTTTTGAAACATCACCAATTCACCCCCCCCCCTCTTGGTGTAAAAACGAAGCCTACCTATTTTCCAACATATACCATCATTGTTTTGGTTATCTAAGGACCTATACAAGTTTTAAATGACCCTAAAATATATTCTAAACACTAGTTATCACACTAAAGTTGCTTTTCTAGAATTTCACCTACCTAAACCCCAATTTAGACCAAAAGCAGCCCTACAACACTTCTTTTTCATTACGTCCAATCCTACATCAATTTTTATACCTAGTTAGACTACAACATAACAACATGAAACATTCAAACCAGTACAAATTCTCAAAGATGACCAATACTATTCATTAGCGTACAAACCTTACTCAATAATCATCTTAATTATAAGATATTCAACCAAATATAATTACTCACTACATACAAACATAACTCATGCATCATAACACGAAGTTAAAGACACTATTAGCTTCTCTTACTGGTTTGGGAAGCTACAACAACTCTACAAAGCACACTACCTCTACCTTAGGTCAGATAACTCTACTTCTACTTACATATTATATAGTCATGATTAGAGTAGGTCTTTAGGACCACTAATCGACAAAGAACTAACAAGAGAGGTTGAATGACACATGCTTTTATGAAACCTTAGAAAGAAGGGAGAGAGAACTCATAGAATGAGTTTATAAGAAATGTTGAGTGTTTTAAATAATGAGATGTATTTATGAAATTCTATTTACATTATTAAATTATTTTAAGATTTAAATAATCGATCTCATTAATTTAAAACACATATAAACTTTAATACTTTATTTTTTAGGTTCTTATATTATATAACAAAAATAATAATTTAAAAATATATGTATTTTTAAAATTAATTAATATATTACAAAATTAAATATTTTTTCTCATTAATACTTAAGTTTGCTAACTTGAACTAAAGGCTTAAATTTAGATATTGTAATTGAAAAAGATATAAAAAGATAGTTATAAGCTTTTAAAGATTAATTGTAAATCAAATTAGTGAGTAACAAATATGTGGGTGGGATTAAAAAAATAATAATAAAATGCATTCAGGATAGGATCTACATCAATAAACTTTTTATACAGAATACGATTCCAAGTTTACAACAAATAACCGATGCATACTTGAAGGATAAAATGGTCAATTACTTAATTTTCTTCCCTTTTTTTCATCTCATGATGGAGAAGAGAATCTGCTTTTTTTACTTTCCATCCATACATATCAATGAAAATCGAGGTACATCCAAGCAACACCACACCTGTTTACGCATACATTTTTGCATGTAAAGTGAATATTTGAATATTAAAGTGCTAAAAATGCTTTTATAAATTAGTTTCAATATATTTAAATTGTCATGTTATTGAATTGATTTTTATGGAACAATTGGCTGATTAAACTATTTATAAAAGATGTCATATTCGTCCAGTGGTTGCTGCATCCATCACACGTGAGAAAAGTTTACATTATATTTTATATATATTTTTATAATTTTATTTAGATTTTATTTTAAAAATTTATTAAATATCTTTTTTAAAATATATATGTATATCTGTAAATTTCAAAATATTTATTAATATTTTTTAAATAAATATTCGACATGTAGAGAATAATCATTTTTATTATAAATTTAATAATATTATTTATGTTTCACTTGACCTTGGGTCTAGGATACTAAATTTAAATAATAAAAAGACTATTAAATACGTAATATTTATATTAATTTTTATATTATAAATGATACTATATATAATAAATTTATAAAATTTTATCTTATTTGACCTAGATTGCATAAATATTTATCTTTATTAAACTTTTCAGAGTTTTGTTAATTGATCTTATATGCTAACCTTTTTATAAATTATGTTTGGTTCTTGAGACATTCTTACTAGTGTCATACTTATTTTGACCGATATGGTCATGATGGTAAATTAAGTATATATCAAAAGAAAAGAAACTCACATTAACTTGTAACATGTGAAAAATACACTCTTTTTTTTAACTTTATATATAAGTTTAACGTTAAACTATATTTAATTTAAACATATTCTTTTACTTCAAAAAAGTTATTAATCAGTTATAAGAAATTTAGTTACATTAACTATGTCAATATTTGATTCTCCAGATCTAATAATTTTCAAGTGAAACATACTCTCTGAACCAAAATATATAAGAAAATAGATAACTTTGCTTCTTTTCACTTATTTATTATTTTTAGATGCGCAGACACCAGTGGCACACTGGCATCACTCATTAAAGCAAAAATATATGATAATTATGGTACGTTTGTTTCATAAAAGAAATTAGGAAAAAAAAAAGAGAAAAAAGTTTAGTTTTCTTTTAATATATTTTTGCTCTTTAAGACCAAACAAATTACACATTCGCACTAAAGTCTTGTTGAAAATTTTTATTTTCAATAAACCCATTTAAATAAATATTATTTATTAGGATATATTTGTTTGTTTTTCTAGGTTTGAAAATTCAATGTCTTAAGGAGTCAAATTTATAACTTGAAATAGAGTTATTGGTCTCGAAAAATTAGTGCAAATTGATTTTTAAAAAATCGAATTTTGTTCAATTTTCTTTTAACTTTTTTAAAATTCTCATTATCCCTCTTTCATTAATTGTTGAGAAAAAAAAAAGTGAAAAATCATTCTAAAATTTGAGTTTTTGAAATATGTTGTGACATGTTGATTTGCTATTTTTCTTTAAATGAGTGTATTGTGGAGAAAATATATAATTTAGAAATGTGAAAGTAAGATGTTTTGACAAAACTCTTGTTTATGAATGGATCGTAATGAACTAATAATTGCAAATACAATGGAGGATTAGGCAGGGAACATCAATGATGATCAATGTCATATTTTCTTTATTTATCTCTGTACAACAAGATAGTGTTTAATCTTAAAATTTGATATAAATTATTAAAAATTTTCACCACCACTAATCAACCTAATGATTGAGTTAAGAGTGTAATTATTTGCTAATAAATGGGATTTCATCCATATTGGAAAGTACTAGCTGTTTAGGATAAAGCAACTTTTCACCAAACTCATGTTCAAAACAATCAATCTTAATATTAAACACTTCTTCACGTACCTTATGGCAAGATGCTCTTATAATAAATTCTAATAGGAAGACACTAATATCGCATGTGAGTCTAAAAATTCATATTTAGATATAATACAAGATCCTGAATTGTCAGAATAAAAAATAATGTTTTAATATATAATATATCTACATAAGATTACTATTAGGTTAACATTTAATTATAATTTTTTAGGTTATAAAAAGTTGAGATTATGATAAAAAATATTAAAAAAATATATTTTATAAGGCTTCACAATTAATATAAAAATTAAAAATTAATTGAAAACAACATGACATAGTGAATTTGAGACCTTGTAAGTTTTAGAAGAAATTATTATAAAAAATAATAAGATTAAAGTTCTAGGCTAGGTTGATTATTATAATCTTAATATTTTTAGTTATTTATTTTGAGAAATATATTATCTTTTTAAACTCTTCTCCTTTAAATCTTTTTGTCTTTTATATATTTTTTGTAAATTTGATTTTCATCATGTTCATATAGCATATGTGACACGTGATGGTGGTGAAATGTGTTAAGAAGTGGACTTAAGCCTAACTCAATCTTACAAAATTAATTTGTAAGGTGAGGTCTGCACCCACTTATATACTATAAATTAGCCTTATCTCTAGTTAATGTGGGACTTCTAACACACTCCCATCACGCCGAGGTATATACATATCGAGTATGAGACTAGACATTAATAGGTCATCCGATAACGACCCGATAGCTGGTGAAACAATATGTCCACACAAATGTCGCTAGGATAAACTTAAACCATGTAAAAAAAGTTTAAAGAATAATTCTGATACCATGTAAAAAAGGTTTAAAGAATAATTCTGATATATTATTTCATAGATTAGTGTACCATATATATACATACAAGGGTCTTATGATTCCTCATCTATTAAAGGAATGACATATGCACAAATTATAATAATGCCTAAATTATAGCTAACAAAATATTAACATATCTTAACACCCCAACTCAAGTTGTTGCATGGATATCACACATTCCCAACTTGAATAAAGACTCATTAAACACTCTGCTTGACACTCCTTGGCGAGAACATTAGCCAACTGCAATTTTGACCTTACAGGAAAGGAAATTATTCCAACTTCAAGCTTCTCTTTGATGAAATGCCTATCAATCTTCACATACTTTATTCTATCACGTTGCACAGGATTGTGAGCAATTGCTATAGCCAACATATTGTCACAGTAAAAACTTATAGTTTCATTTGGTTTAAAGCTTAAATATGAGAGCATATTTTTAATCCACAAAAGTTCACATACACCTAGTGCTATGCCTTTAAATTCTGCTTCAGCACTATATCTTGCTACTACAGGCTGTTTTTTACTCCTCCAAGTTATAAGATTCCCCTCTTACAAAAGTAAAGTATTCATAGGTAGATCTTCTATCATCTTTTGAACCTACCCAATCTGCACCAATATACCTTTCTACCTTTAAGTTTCCATGATTTGAGATTAAAATTCTTTTTCAATTCAAATATCTCAAAATCCTCTCAACAACATCCATATGAAGCTTTTGTTGGTCATGCATAAATTGACTAACAACATTCACCGCATAGTTAATATCTGGACGTGTATGAGATAAATAAATAAATGTTCCTACTAGCCTTTGGTATCTTCCTTTGTCTATGCCTGCAAAATTTGAACATTGAAAGAGTTTATGATTTTGTTCAATTGATGTATTAATTGGTTTACTCCCAAGCAGCCCAGTTTTTGATAGTAAGTCAATAGTATATTTTTTTTGCATAAAAAAAATACCATGTTTTAATCTAGCTACTTCAATGCCCAAAAAATATTTAAGGTTACCCGAACCAAATTTACTGTTCAATTAAAATGCAGTATACTAGGAGAATGACCCTAGGTCGTCTCTCAAGCACCAAACATGGTTCAAGAATTAGATCGAACACATGATGGTGGGGGGGGGGAGTTTGATAATGCTAATTCTTACCATTATCTAAGCATAATTTTACTAGCAAAATCAACTCCTTCATAGCTTTAACCTTGTTTTATCCTCACATTTAGTGTGTTTTCTAGTTTTCTTGTGTTTATTTAGTATATGCTTGTTTTTACCTCTAATCTCTATGTTTGAGTGTGTGAAATAAAGGAATAGGAAGCAATTCTAGTGGAGGAAAACAAGCAAGAACTCAAGGGAACATGTTTTGGGACAATAAAAGATCAATTTGAAGCAAATACCCATGTTGGACGCCTTTGGAATCGCACAAGAGCCTCAATTTTAGAATGCGGCTCGACGCCAGAAATCCAAGCTGGGCGCCAGAGTTGCAGAGAAATCCAAGCTGGGCGCCAGAATTCCAAGCTGGGCGCCAGAGTTGCAGAGAGATTCTAGGTTGGGCGCCACAGAATGGGGCTGGGTGCCAGAGAATGGGGCTGGGCGCCAGAAAGTGGCGCTGGGCGCGAAAACTTGCTGTAACTCACTTCTGATGCAGTGAAAAGTCGCGCTGGGTGCCAGGAATCCGAGCTGGGCGCGAATTTTCGCTGATATGTCAAAATGGGTTATTTAAACATGGATCTCGCGATTTTTGAGAGACTTCTCCTCCTACACTTCATTCTTCACCTAGAGAGATTGAGAGAGGCCCTTGGAGGTTATTTGGGGTGTTGGGAAGCTCTCCCACTCCTCCTTGGGTCTTCAAGCTTCTTCAATGGTGATTTTGCCCCTTTTGGGTTGAGGAAGAAGATGGGTCACAAATTGGAGATGNAGATGNGNAGGGGAGNCACAAATGGAGCATGGAGCAGCTGCCAAGAACCTTGGGAAAGGCTTTGCATCTTCTCTTTGGTTTCAATTTCTTCCTTTTCTCTTCAATTTGTAGAACCCTAAGTTCTCCTCCATGGAGGGCTTTTCTATTTGTTGAGATTAGTTGTAAAACATGGAATTCTTATGTATTTTTTGATGTTAATGATATATGCTTTTCCAATTCATGTTAGTATTTGATTTCTATGCTTAATGCTTGTTGTGACTTGATCACCCATGGCATGATTTTGGTTCTTGATGTATTGAGAAATATGATTGAACCTAGAATTGAAATTGAAGACTTATTGGATGGAATTGAGGTGTTTGTGAATGCATGAGAATGAAATGGATGAATTCTAGTCTTGACAAATTGTAAATACACTATGTTAAATTCCTTGCAAACCAACTGTTTGATAAAATACCAAAAAGAGTTTCTTGTGTTGTTTTTGTGCACTTTGATGTCTAATTGAGTTATAAAAGGAAGAATTGTCATGTGTTGCACAAGTCCCTTGGGAGAGAACGATATTTATCACTTGCTACGCTGCGACCGGTGCACTTGCCGTTAGTTTTGAAGCCAACAGGGGGGTTGAAGGGTGTTTTGTGAAATGAAATGAACTGATTACACATAATTTAAACACAAATCTAAACACAAATTAAAGACAGGTCGGTGTTAGATTGATTGCACTTGTTTCCAATAACATATTTGCATCAAATATCCAATCCTATGACCTTTAATCCAACACGAACTAGACAACTAAGCGAAGCCTAAATCGGTCTTCTTAAATGCGAATTAAGCAAACACAGTAATGAACTAAGCAAAGATTATCATGCTCAAATTAAACCACTAAGCGAGGACCAATTGCACATAACATATTGCATATGTGCAAGGCACATAAAACAAAATCACAATTAGGCTCAAATATCAAATAATCTCAAGGAAACTTTTGCAACCTCACTAATCATTAACCCATAAAATCAAGCTTCCATTACAACCAAATGCAACACCACAATATGCTTAAATAGAAAATGAAACATTAGCCAACTCCAATGTAGAAAACGAGATTCAAAATGTTAAACCAAAAAAAACACAAAAACTAGAAGCACAAAATGAAATTAAATGGAGGAAAAACATAATAGGAATAGAAAACAAATTGAAATTGGGAAATGAAATCAAAACTCGAAATTGCAATGCGAGAATGAGAATGAAATTTAAAGTGTTGAATCTAAATTTCAAAGAGAGGAAATCGAAATTGCATTACTGAAATTGAAAGTTCATCAAAATGTAAATGAAAAACTGATACGTTGTCGTTGACGCGATCAAATTAATATTACTAAACTATAGCAACTTCAGTAATCTTAAGATAGTAGCCAATAAAATAGAAAGGGTAAATTCAACCCTAAGTCATCTCCCAATGAACACGAAATATATTTCAACTCAACAACAACAACAACAACAATTAATCACACTCCTTGTGAAAGTTCTCGCTCTATGCCAACACGCCAAGTTCTCAAAGCCACACCACAAGGGTTCAACAAACCCCAGAACACTTATCACCACACACTACAAATAAGAATTTAGAAAAATACACTTTGTATGTTTCGTATTTTAGAAGGAGAGTCCCAATATAATTTATAGAGATCTCACTCAAGTGTAATTGATTATGCATTTAATGAATACACAACAGTAAAAAACTTGCTTCAAAATACTCATAATTTCTCGTGATAATCAATTATGGCAAGTCATAATTAATTACTAATAATCGATTATTATAATTTGATAATAGATTATCTTGAGTATAAAATGAGGTTTTCCGATTTAAAAATGAATTTTAATGCACCCCAAGGCAACAAATACATGGAATCAAAGATAAACCAAATCATATACATCAATCTACTAAATTAAAAAAAGTTTTTATATAAAAACAAGTCTTCATGAAGATCTTCCTGCAATAAGAGCACTTGAGACCTAACTTTGAGACATCATCTAAATTTCTTCTCTTTAGCGTTATGCTAACAATCTCCCCCCTTTTGATGATGATAAAAAATATTTTGATTTAAAGTTTTTTGTAACCTGTATTGATCTATAAAACATACATAACTTAAAAAAGAGGGATTAATAGACAAAAGATAAATATAATTAAGCCTTTAAACATATTTCTCCCCCTTTTTTGTCATTATTAAAAAGGTGTTATGTATGATTACGTAATTTCTCCCCATAGTACAAAACTCCCCCTGAATATAAGCCAAAAAAAAAATTAGGCAAAAAAAATAACTAATAAATACAATAAATTTATAAGTCATAATAGATAGAAAAAAAGTACAAAGGAGTACTTCTCCTTATTGAGTAACTTTAAAAAAAAAAAATTGCCGATAAATTATACCTTAAGGAAGAAGAAAGAGGAGTAGTTTTAATTTTTTTTTTTCATTTTAAAAACTCCCCCTTAATTTGACAAACCATACTTTACCAAGTTTTGGTGGACATCCAAAAACTTCTTCCTTCATTTTGAAATAACTTGCAAAATAGAAAAATAATATTTTGGTACCCAAAACTACTTATTTGGGTCATTTGGGATAGTTAGACAAATATTTAAATTATTTTATAACCCAGATAAACTCTCCACATGGAACACCATAATGTTCTATTTTACATTTATTTGATGTATGACCCCTTTTCATACAATAGAAATAAGTAACAATATTTGGCTTCCTATAAGTAGTTCCTTCTTCCACCTAAACTCTATAGGTTCTTCTATTTATTTTTATTTCTATTTTTATAATTATAATCATAATAATAATTTTGATTATAATGAGTAACATAATTGATTTTATTACCATATTATAATGAGTAACATAATTGATTTTATTACCATATTATAATTTTCTATGAGCATTATTTAATTTCTCTGATTCACATAATAATTCTCTATACGTATCAAGTGATTCATTTTCACTGTAATCTGAATTTTCAGAATCGCTAAAGATACTTACTTGACTTTCAGAGATGTCATCAATCATCAAACATATGTTGGCTTGCTCATCAGATTCGCTTGAGCTTGTTGTAGAATCATTATTCCTCCCAAGCAATATATTCCTTCTTTTTCTTGAAGAACTTCTTTTGACCTCGTTCTTCACACTTCTTTGGATTTGGACAATCTTTCTTCATGTGTCCTCTTTCTCCGCAACCATAACAACAATAATTTGATGATGATTCTTTGATATCCTTCTTCCTGCAATTAAATCTTCTTTTTCCATTGGACTTCATGAACTTATTGAACTTTTTAATGAAGAGACTCATATTTTCTTCATCTTCTTCAAAGTCATCTTTTTCTTTAAGATTTTTGCCTTTTTCAATCTCAGATTTGAATGCTAAAGTTTTTTTCTTTCCTTTTTCTTCATCCTCGTTCAATCTTCCAAGATCTAGTTCATATTCTCTCAACTTACCAAACAATGCAACCATTGACATGGTGTTGAGGTTTTGTGACTCATTGATGGCAGACACCTTTGGTTGCCAGTCTTGTCTAAGGATTTAAGAATTTTTATATTTAATTCATCATTATCAAAGGACTTACCTGACCCAATGAGATGATTCACTATATGCGTGAAGCGCTTCTGAACATCTACAATAGTTTCTCCTTGCTTCATCCAGAACATCTCATACTCTTGGATTAGAGTATTTCTTCTAGCTCTCCTAACATCATCAGTTCCTTCATGGGTGACTCTCAATGTCTCCCACATCTCTTGAGCAGTCTTACAAGTTGAGATCTTGTAAAATTCATCAACAGTTAAAGGAGATGATATTATGTTACGAGCCCTTTCATCCTGTTTGGATCTTCTTCTATCATCAACATTCCATTGTTCTCGCGGTTTGGATTCTTGCAAATTGTTAATAAACACAATAGGAAGCAAAGGACCATTTGTGATAGTTTCCCAAATCTCACTATCAATAAATTCCATTAAAATTTGCACTCTCACTTTCAAAAAAGCATAGTTTTCTCTAGTAAACAATGGATGTCTATTGATAGAGGCACCCTCAGCAAAGGTTTGATGTTGCCCCGTCATTTTGAATTACTATCAAAGAAATGATGCAAATTTTCAATGCGGTGCAGCAGAATGGTTAACATGTTCAACAAACCAAGAAGGGGGTGAATTGGTTTCTTATTGCAAATCGTTCTTTTAATAATTTTCTCACGTAAAAATAAATTCCTTAAAACAATTTAAATAAATTAAAAGGGTAAGGAAGTGAGAAAATTGCACATGTAATTTTTATATTGGTTCAAATAAGAGAGATCCTACATCCAATTGTTAATCTCAATCGAGAATTAACACTTCACTAGCATAAACCAACAAACTGTTACAATAACAAAGAAAATAAAACAATTTAAGGTTAGAATACCTCTCTTGTTACCTCAAGAGATGAAACTAACTTCCCCTATGACCCACAAGGGATGAATACCTCCTCTGAATCTTCACAAAGGATGAACACCTCTTCTGAATGCTTCACGAAGGATGATAGGCTTTCAACTCAGCAACAGCAACAACACTCAATCACACTCCCTGTGAAAGTTCTCGCTCTATGCCAACAACAACAACACTCAATCACACTACTGTTGACAAATTGGCAAGCGTACCAAATCGTTCAAGTAATAATAAAATGGTAAGTCCAAGTATCGTTTTCCCAAGAGACTCACGACACTAAACTGTTGTGCTTTTGCTTAACCAATCAAGACTATAAAAATAATATTTTGGGATTTTTATAAAGTGCAGAAAAATAAACATGAATGCAATTTGATTAATTGAGGTTAAACACAAAACAATGGATGAATGGATGTTGTTGAGTACTAACAATTTCATCTATTCCACTCTCTTTTACATACTACCCTTGAATATTAGTTGATTGATTCAATTGTTATGCGACTTTCTTAGCCTTCCCTCAACCCGATCCCTTGGTGAAAAGGGCCTAATATTAACTACTGGCTTGCTATCCCTAGCCTCCCCTAGTAATTAATACTGCATTATAAACAAAAGTTAGCGCAATTGATCGTCCTACCCGTATCCCTAGATGGTATTGCAAAATCAAGAGATTACTCACCAGTTCATGTCATTACTGTACGTCCCCATATCACTAAAGGCAAACGATAAAGGCCTTAAGCACAAATGATAACCCAACAATAATCAATCAAAACATATGGAGACCATATAAATAATCAATAGTTTCAATAAGAGAGAGTATCAAAAGATTACATTGTTTTCCTCAACAACAATAGGATTCAGTTTACCATCGTCATGGAGAAACTAGGTGAAGAATGGAATGAAAGAGATACAAACCCTAAAAAGGAGAAAAGGAGAGCTGTCACCATCTCCAAATCTGCCCCAAAAGGGTGAAAAGTGTGTTTTTGTGCCTAAGCCATCAAAAGATACAAACCCTAAGACGTTCTGGCCTTTAAATAGGGCATAAAATTGTCATAACACAAGTCCAAGCCCAAACAGATCATAAAAATAACATAAAACAGGCTCAAGTCCAGCGAGCCATCGTCGAGCGGTTTAAGTGTGTCACCCGACGGTTTTCCATAATCCGCAGCCACCGCCCGACGGCAATCGCCACCACCCGGCGCCACGGTCAACCGCCCAGCACTGGTCAACTGCGCTCTGGTCAACTTTTCTGGTTGACTGGTTGACTTTTCTGCATTTTGTTTGACTTTTCTGCACTCCAACCATTTGATAATTCAACCATTCTTTCAAATCATTCCAAAAACCTTTATCATTGCCGCCGGGCAGTGCGTCGACTCTTCAAATCTTCATTTTTCTGCTCTTTTCTTGAGTCAATGACCTGTGTCTTTAACTCCATTCTTTACTTTCTTCAAATTAGCTACAAAACAAAGCAAAACAAGCATAAAATCGCTAAAAACAACTTTTGACTCTCTCCAGAATCATTTATTGAGTTTTGCTTGATTCTAAGCTCATTCCGAGTAGTAAAGGGTGTAATTTGGTCCAAATTGACATATGAAGATAACTGTTTTTCAACCTTCATCAACTACCTGTGAAAGTTCTCGCTCTATGCCAACACGTCATGTTCTTAAAGCCGCAACATAAGGGTTCAGCAAACCCCAGAACACATATCATTGCACACTACAGATAAATATTTAGAAAAATCCACTTTGTATGTTTCGTATTATAGAGATCTCACACAATGATACCTCCAAAAATCCGTTGTCAACTAATTAATTATGATAATCAATTATCCACTTATGGTAATTGATTATGCATTGAATGAATGCACAACGGTAAAAAAAACTTGTTTAAGAATTCTCATAATTGCTCGTGATAATCAATTATGGCAAGTCATAATTAATTATTGATAATTGATTATTATAATTTGATAATCTATGATCTTGAGTATAAAATGAGGTTTTCTGATTTAAAAATTAATTTTAATGCAACCTAAGGCAAGCAATATATAAAATCAAAGATAAACCACATGTTATACATCAATCTAATAAATTAAAAAAAAAAGCTTTAATATAAAAACAAGTCTTCATGAAGATCTTTCTGGAGCACTTGAGACTTGACTTTGAGACATTATCAAAATTTCTTCTCTTTAGCTTTATGCTAATAGAAATTATAGTACAATCAACCCAGAGTCTTAGCACTTCATGGAATGATAAAATAACATGAAAATAGAATAAGAGAGGGTGGAAAACATCAGAGAAGAAAGGGAGGACGAAATTTAAACCCCCTAAAGGGTTCCCTAAGCTCCCCTAATGTGTTTCCCTAAGTCTCTTTATATAAAAATTGGATTGGGCTTTGTTTCAGACTTTTCTCTTGTTGTAATCTTCTTTATGATAATGTAATCTCCTCCAATTATCTTCTAAATAATTCAATATCTTCAAAATATCTTTGATTGTTGTGGAGATCTAAAAATATTTGAGAAGATATATACTAGATTAAAAAAGATTTGGTAAATATTATCTTTTGATATTTATTGATATAGTTAAACAAGGTAATTATTTAACAATATCAAATAAAATATCTCAAGATATGTTTTTCCCAAATTATCTTTAATTATAAACATAACCGCAAGATCCAATTTTTGTTGCATGTTCCCTCCTTTTAGCTTAGCCAAATTTCTCCACTTTTTCATGCTATACTTGGATTGCCTTGTTTTGGTCTTGATTATTTGCTATTTTTGGATTTATCTTTAAGGTGTCATGAAACTTTAACCAATTTATTTTCACACCTCAATGAGCTCAACTTAGCTACAGCTACACTAACACACGTCAAAATATCCAAAAAATATTTATGCAACTGATTTAAGAACCCAATATTAAATGCTAAATGAGGGCATAAATATGCACTCATAAAATCCTTAAAATACTCTAATAAAGTACAAAAAGCAATTAAAAATCCAATATTAAAGGCTAAATGAGGGCATAAATAAGCACTCATCAAAAACCTAAAACCCATATTAGGGGGAGCTCTTCTTTGCTGTCCAAATCTTAGAAAACGTAAATGAGAAAATGAGGGATGTTTTGCCCCCTTTGGGTCCTAAAACCCTAGTCCAAGGTTAGCCCACAAATTGGGCTTTTAGTATTTTGACCAAAAATGGCCCAATGGTTCAAATCTATCCAAAAGTAAACAGAAAACAAATTTACAATTAAATTAAATGTAAAACGCCTATGTGGATAGTTGATGTTTACGTTATTTCCTTCTTGAAGTCCCAAAATAATATTTCAAACGATTCCCTGCAATTAATAATGGAAATAACTGACCTTAGATAATTCAAATTAACCAAAATAAGAATTACTGGTTAAATTAAGCCAGATATCAAAACTGAGGAAATATTGGACAATTAAGCACAATTTCCTAATCAAATGTGGTACAATAAGCTAAGTGAATAGTAGAAATTATTGATTCATCATTTTAATCTATCTACTTCAATACCCAAAAAATATTTAAGGTTTCCAAGTTGTTTCATCTCAAGTTCAAATGCAAGGTATTATTGTAAACTAGACATCTCATCTTGGTTATTTCCTATAACAATCATATCATCTACATATATAATTGTTGGGTGATCGACAAGTTTACCGAATCGTAGCAAGTAATAATCCTGGTAAGACAAGGTATTGTTTCCCAAGAGACTCTTGACACTAAATAGTTGTGTGATAACTTAATTAATTAAGACTTAAAAAGAACGAAATCATTGGTTTAAAATGCAATTACAGAAAATTAAATATGAATGCAGTTTTGATCAATTAATGTTGTTGGGGTTAGATTTCACCAAGTTTACTCTCATGTATATACGAATTCTTCTTCTTCATTAATGTCAACGTCACTCGCTAAATTACTTAAAACCCGATCCTTCGGTGAAGAAAGCTTATCCTTAATAGGTTAATCCCTTGCATCCCTAATAATTATTTCTGCAATAAGATTAAGAGCTTAAGATGACCAAAACTCATACCCCCATCCCTGAGAAATACTGCTTTTGGGAATAATTCTCCAGGACCTGAATTGTAAGATACCTCCTAGTACTCATGCAAATCATACATCATGCTATGAATAAGTTAAACAATGCAAGCATTAATCATAGAAGAATTACCCTAACGATTAATGAAAGAAACATATATAAATAAGAATAAATTCAAATACATGAGAGTTCACAAGGTTACATCTTCCCCCTACAACAAATAGAAGTTAGTTCACCATTGTCATGGTGAAACTAGATGTACAATGGAAAAGAATGAGATAGAGAAACCCTAAAAGTTGAAGATGGAAGCTCCCGCATCCAAATCCGCCTCCAGAGAGTGAAAGAGTATGTTGTTGCACCTCCTCTGCCAAAAGATACAAAACCTAGGGTGTCCAGGTCCTTTAAATAGGGTGAAATCATAACATAAACAAAGCCCAGGCCCGTTTCGCTGGCCCTCAGCGCCCCACTTATGGCGCCCAGGAGTGGTGCGATGCTAGAACTATTGAGATTGTTGAAAACACAATATCAAAATCACTCTAGTTTTTTATGATGGCAACACATTGCTTAATAACACGCATATGTTGTTGCTATGTTACATGTTCTTATGCTGATTGATTGATATATCTGTTGAACATGCTTATATGTTGTATTGATGTGTGAATGCATATACATTAAGCTTGTACATGTTACATCATTTCTGGATGCATTGCATATGTTTTAAAGCATGAAAACCACAAGCATTTTTATGAACTTATTACTGTGTAACAAAGCTATAGTACAGTCGACTCCATTATTAATAGATTCGACTATGCTAAAATCTTTGTATAGATTTTGGGAATTAGTGCTTTGTGAGATTTTGAGAAGGAAAGAATTTCAAAATGTTTTACATGTTGAAGTCGACTATGTGCGCCACATATTCGATTGTGTTAGTTATCTGTTTTGGAATTTTGTTATGCTTTTGCACTATAACGACTATATTTTCAAAAGTTAGTTGAGCATTGATTAATTGGTCAACTGTATTAAATGAGTTTTTATTTTGATTGACTGTATGCTACCAGTTTGATTGAACTGTTATAACTGTTATAACTCAGTCGGCTGAATTAGTAGCATATTCGACTAAGAGATTGTCTATTAAATAAAAAAACTATAAATAGACTGAACACGAATCTGTTTAGAGACTTTTGATGATCTAACAATTTCANTTCTGTTTCATATTGATATCTCTGGTTTTGAGAGCTCCAAGAATTCTCCAAGAAGACGGTGGTGATCTTTCTTGAAAGAGATTCAAAGGGAGACTGACTACGCACACATTGCTTGATCATATTCTACACAGTGAAGGTGTTTCTATATTGATCAGATTGAGGCTTGGCAACCTTGAAGACTGTTGCATATTTAGGCTTGGCATCCTTGAAGACTACTGTATTGGACTTGTTGTGATTATAGGGGATAGAGTCGTGGAGTCTGGTTCACTTTGAGGATTGTTCAAAGTGGTGATTTGCAGATTGCAAGAGAGGGGACATCTTGCTGCAAGTCTTGCTGTTTTTGTTGCCTATATTTTGGTTAAGGGTTAGAGAGGAGATTTATATTTTTGACGTGGAGGTCTTCTATAAATTCCTTGTTGTAAAAACCACAACCATTATAGTGCATTTGCTTCCTGGGTTGGAAGGACACTGGATGTAGGCATTCTTGGCCGAACCAGTATAAAAATCAGTGTTTGATTTTCTCTATCTATGCACTTTAACTTTACAATCGACTTTACTTCTAGTGCAGTCAACTACGTTTTTCTGCTCCATACAAATTTTCATTACTCGCATTTCAAGAACGTTTCAAAAGTTTAATACTTTGTTTTCAAGATTGAGAAAAGACTTTGTTTTTTATAAACCACCAATTCACCCCCGTATTGGTATAAAAAGAAGTCTACATGTTTTCCAACAAGAACTGGCGCTCAACTTCATTCAAAGGGCAGGCAGGCATATTGCATTTGGAAGAGTGGCGCTCAGCGCCCCAAAAAAGGCTCTCAGGCGTAGCCAGTAGGTTTTGGCGCTGAGGGTCCCTAAAAAGGCGCTCAGGCGTCCTACGTTCGTCCTTTCTAGTGCTTTTCCAGGTCCTTTTGAGTTCCATCTCCTTGGCACTTCAACTTTGCTTCCATATTATCTCATTTCCTGCTAAAACAAGGAAATTTAGTCATAAAATCATTAAGTTCAACCTCAACTCTCTTATTCACACAACTTAATAAAAAACATTTTTTGAAGCAAGTTTCTAAGTAAAAAAAGGTGCATTTAGTATCAAAATTATATCACAGATAACAGTATTTTGAACCGTTACAATAATCAAAGTTGTAATTTGTCCTTTTCCTCTCTCCAAAAAATAAGGGTGATAAAAGTTACTTGTTATGTAGCCAAAAGCCTTCATAGACTTGGTAAAATTTCCAAACCATGCTTTTAGCGATTGTTTTAATCCATGTATAGTCTTCTTTAATTTGCAAACTTTCCCAATTGAGTCTTTCATACCTGGTGTAAAATCTATATAAATTTCTTCTAAACTTTCTTCATGTAAGAAAACATTTTTCACATCAAATGTAGAAGAGGTCAATCCTGGTTTGCTGCTAGAGACAAAAGTATTCTCACAGTGTTGAACTTGGCTACCTGTGTGAACAACTCTTGGTAATCTACACCATAAGACTAAGTGTAACCTTTAGGCAGAAGTCATGCTTTATACCTCTCAATAGTTCCACCAACTTCATGCTTAATTGTGAATACCCATTTGAAGCCCACCATTTTCTTTCCTCTTGGTAAGAACACAAGATCCCAAGTGTTTTTCTTTTTAAAGTTGCTATCTCATCAACCATTTCTTTGGCTCATCTAGGATCTACCAAAGCTTCTTATAATTGACCTGTGAGATGACACATATTTACTAATGGGATATTTAACTTTGGCTTGGAGGTCTGGTTCATATTTAGTTTGAGGTTGACCATGGTTAGAACGAGGTGGAAGATTATATTGAATACTAGTAAACTTTGTGTTTGGTGTGTTGGTGGTCTCAAGCAGACAAGAATCAATTTCATGATCGGTTTCATCTAAGCTAATATTATCAAGGGTATGATCAAGAGAATTAAATTCACGATTAGTTTCATCTACATTAGTATTATAAGATATAGGAGCAGAAGGTACTTGTGAAGAGTCAAGTTGAACCTATGGAGAAGATTCAGTCAATTGGTTATTATGAAAAGACATGGTATTATCCAAAAGAAATAGTGTCCCGTTTTAGGATTGGCTCACTTCCTATAGAATGATCCTCACATGACAATTATCTTCACAATATAATTTCATATCTGAGATATTAAACATACTAACATCATGATTATGCACTTTACTTTCATTGCCTCCCTGAAGAGTAGAATCAACATAAAAAAAATTATGGTTATTAAATGTCACATCCATAGAGATATAAAATTTCTTTGATGGTGGATGATAAGCATGATAACCTTTTTGAGTTGATTCATAACCAACAAAAACACATTTGATAGTTCATTTTTCAAGCTTTGTACGTTGATATGGGTGTAAGCGAACATATATAACACATCCAAAAACATGAGGGGGTAAATAAACTATGGAAGGAAGGATACAATGATTAGACAACACACTGAAAGGCCTTCGAAAGTGATTCAAAGTAGAAGGGGTTCGATTAATTAAATAAACTACAAAGCTCACAACCTCACCCCATAAATGAGATAACACATTATCATCTACCAAAATTGATCTTGTCACCTCTAATATATGTCTATTTTTCCTCTTAGCCACTCCATTTTGTTGTGGTGAATAAGGACACGTGGTTTCGTGCAAGATGCCTTTAGATTTCATAAACTTTATTAATTCTTTCTTAAAAAAATACCCCTCTATTTTCCGATCAAATAACCTTAATAGAAATGTTAAATTGTGTAACAATCATATGATGGAAGGGACAAACCACATCACACACATCACTTGTTTAAGAAAAAGCACCCAGGTTATCCTAGTACAATCATCAACAAAACTCAAACCATTTTTTTCCATTATGTGTAGATTGTGAGGCAGGGCCCCAAACATCTGTGTGAATAAATGAAAAAGGAAAATCAGTTTTTTTTTTATTATTTCTTAAAGAAAACTAACATGATGACTTTTTTCCCTAACAAAGTTTCACAAAGAAAATCATAAATATTGCATTTATGAAATAATGATGGAAATAATTTTTTTAAATAACCAAAAAAAGGATATCCCAACCGTCTATGCCATAACCAAATTTCCTTTTTCTTTTTATCTTGTATGTGATCATTCGTAAGACAAACCAACACTCCTTTATGGGTTTATTGTGAGACATTTTCAAAATAATATAGTCCTTCACACTCTCTACCACTAGCAATCTTCTCCTTGTAATGGATGTTTTGAAAAAGACTAAGGGTTGGGTACAACAAGGAAACTAAAGAATGTGATTTGGTTAACTTGTTGACGGAGATAAGATTACAATTCAATGTAGGAACAAATAAAACATCAGGAATCGATAAGAAGGGTGAGAGGGATATAATACCTGCACCTTCAATAGGAGATGAGATCCTATTGGCATTAATAATAACAGTTTTGGAACAATTAAGGGAAAAATTAGTAAATTTATGAGGATCACAAGTCATTTAATTAGTAGCACCTAAATCAATTATCCAATCACTACCGCTAGTAACAACAGAAAGATTAAGTACAGTGTTAGATATACCTGACTTGGTCACAAATTCAACAATAGTAGAAACATGACTTTTGGAAGCCGTGAAAGTTTCATAATCATGTTTCTCCGATTGATTTTTATTGGAAGGAACCATAAAAAGTATTCAATGAAAAACATATGCATTGATTCCTATATTATAGAGGATATCAGTATTTGGCTCTTGATACCATATAAAGAAATGCACTTAAGCCTAACTCAACCCCACAAAACCAGCTTGTAAGATGAGGTTTTCACCCACTTATATACTATAAATTGGTCTTATCTTTAGTCGATGTGAGACTTTTAGTAGTGATAAATTATGATTAATTATCTAGCCTTTTTCTATGTGTTAAGTAGTTAATGTAAATTTACATTCAAATGCAATATCTCCATATAAGTAATATCTCTCGAGTGCAGAAGCAAATATTTTCACTAAGTCTTATGGATTATTTTAGTAACAAGCTTGGTACATTTGTATGCACCAGCTTGAGGGGAGTGTTAGATATATTATCTTTATTTTATATTTATCTTTTATCTTTATATTTTATCTTTAGTTAGTTTGTTATTATTTCATATTTGTATGTTGGGCTTAGCCGATATTTCTTCTATTATAAATAGAGAACCCTATGTGTATTTAACACAAGGGAGATTAATCCCAAATATAGTTTTTCACTATATTCAACAGGATGCAAACAAAATAGTTCAGGCAAACACAAAATCTAATGATGGTTGTGAAGTTGCACTAAAATGTGCAGTTGATCGAGTCACTCGCTTGTGCTCATCGGGTTGCTACACTAAAATGTGAAACTCCATTTCTATCTACTAGCCCAATGTTTATAAATACATATTAAATGTTTATAAATACATATTGATCAATTTTTATCTACTACCATAATATCTAAAAGCTCAAGTGTGGTAGTTAAATAGAAACCTAGACCTTGAGCACTTAAACACAAATAAAGAAGGACTCCGAACTTACCTTGATGTTTCGTGAGGCAGCTAAAGTTTAGGGTTTCTGAAACACCACAAACTTTCCCTCGGTGAAGATGCAACAAGCCCAGACCTTTGATAACAACACTCCCTCAACAATAGAAAATTTCATGAGTAATGAGTTTATATTGCAATTACAATGGCTAATGTATAATTAGAATGTTGTAATGGAAATTGAAATGCAATGATAGTAAATGCAAGACAAATTTGAAAGCTCATAAAATGGTAATCCTAGAATGAAGAATGTCATCATATGATGTACACCAAAATGCCATCAGTGTCCACCGTCACGCCACCAATTTGAGGGCGGGGAGGGCATTTGGATTGACGAGTGGAAGGATAGGGGATGTTGGGAAAAAGGGTTTTTTCTAGAAAACGAAAGTGGGGGAGAAGGAAACCAGGTTCTAATTTCGTAAACTACAAGAACTTACCGACGACCATCACCCTTCGGTAATGACTGATGACGTTTACCGACGATATTACCCGCGAATATATTTATCAGTAAGAAACAAAGTACATTATCGACGGTCATAGGACCGTTAGTATGTACCCATTTTGCACTTCGTCGGTAAATCCGTTGGTAAATGTCTTACCGATGAATCATTAGCTGTCAGTAAAAATTCGTCAGTAATTATAATAATTCTTGTAGTGATATATACTTTATAATCATTCAAATATATCTTAACTATCAATAATTCTTGTAGTAATTATAATAATTCTTGTACCCAACATGCACTATCTAACTCATCACCAAAATGTGTTTGCTGGATACATATCGACGTCCTGGAATGCATGTTGGTTAACTAGAATAAAGAAGTGACTAACCTAAATTTGTGATTAAGTATAATTAAGTAGATTGATTAACTAAATATTAATTCAGGTTATTAGCCACATAGATGAGGCCCATCCAACTAAAAAGGATCATAAATGGTAATATAAATAACATAGTTTAATTAATTGTCACATTTACTACTTGTTGACGCATTTGGATGTGATTTGGACGTCGGAGTATCTTTTGCAAACACAACTCCTACTCGGCTAGGAAAAGACAAATACCCATGAAGTAGGAGGCTAGGAGCATTTGTAATGTTTGTTGAAGTCTTTACATGATATATTTGGCCTTATAAAACAATAACAAATATTTTTCTAACTTATAAAAAAAAATAATGTCATACATGCACACTCTTTTAATGCATTCCTTATTAGCTTTTAAGTTCTTGGTAAAGATCATCCACCAAACAACATCGAAAAAGATAGTTATATTTGTAAATCTTTCATTGGTGTGAAGTTTATTCTCTTAGTGACAGGATATTTCATTTCAAATATGTCATTTCAAATACTTGGTCTAAAAGGCATAATGTACCCATTGTTCTTTCTTAGGAGAAGATTAATAGATAATCATAAGTAACTTTGTCTACGCACTGTAAGCTAGAACTGATAATTTTAATACTTGTAATAATTTAATGATTAGTGGAATCTATTGTAGTTAAAAGAAAATTTAATGTAACTTAAATTAAGGGTGAGCTAAAATAAACATCAATTAATTTTAGGTTTGTATTACTCAAGTTTATAACTACACTTGGATATCTTCAAAAACTTATGATAACTTTTTGTGAACCGTTTGATAAACTGCTAGATGACCCACACAAATGTCTAACATATTTTTACAGGTTTTTAAATCATCTTCATACTCTTTTTCTAAAGCAAACTAGTTATTTATTTCATAGGGTTACTATAAGTTTATTTTAGTTGAGAAAATAATGTTTCTTCGATATCAGCCTTTAAATTTTTTATGTTTTGATGTTTTGGATATTTTCTAGCTCATTATAGTTCTTAGGAGTTGTTCAAATTCTTTATTTCTAAGACATCTCCTCATTTTAGAAGATAAGGGATTATAAGGTAAGAGAGTTGATGACTAAAAGTTATTTCAGTTCAGCCTTAACTTGATGTGAAATTAACTTAAATTTGGATGGAGTTAAGTTGAATTGGTGCTTTACAAGGATGGTCTAACTTTAGAGGTTTGAGTAGTTACTTTTAACTAAGATTAGTCTTTGACCACACACATATATGCTTAATTGTATTGGTTGTTAATATTATTATAACATGTGGAAATTATATTATTGATGTTGTATAGGGATTAGGTTAGAGATTGATGGATTGGTTTTATTCTATAATTTAATCTTGAAATGTAGACATGATAGATGATCATTGAAGATTTTATACGATTTTCCTTTTTATTTTTCTCTCAAGTGAAGGACTTTTCACTCAAACTTTAAAAGAGGTGGAGAAAAATCTATTTCCTTTAATAATTTTTGCTCAAGAAATGTTATGGTCATTCAAGAGATGATTATTCTTTGCTTAATTCAAGACTTGATTGGTTGAGTGAAAATCATGTCAAGATAACATTTGTTTTTTCGGGTTGATTTTTGCTTGAGTAAAAAACCTCTTAAATGACTTCTATATGTTGAAATTTATGTTTTAAGGATGATAGGTGTGATGCTTAAAAAGTTTTGATTAGATAAAATTCTTAAAGATTTTATGCAATGAATGATAAAAAATATGATGTATTTATGTGAATTATAATATTATGAATTATAGAGTTGTCAAAACGGGTAACCCGGCTCGACCCGGCCCAGTCCACCACGGGTTGGTCACTTAGTTAACCAACCCAACCCGGCTCATTTATTAGCGAGTCAGAAAAATCTGAACACGGCTAGACCCACCCCAGGTTGGTGGGTAAACGGGTTGGCTCACTAGCCCATTTAATTAGAGTTTTTTTAAATAAAAAAATTACAAACTTTCTATGTTCAAATTTAAACAAATTTCACTCCCAAAAAATGATGTTAAATGGAAGACAATTCAAAATAATAATATAAAGTACAATATAATCCAAATGTCATCCAAAAACAAACACAAAACATACAAAAAACTTGTTCCTTAAAGAATTTAAATGAAGAAGTGAGAGTGACAGCACCGTAATGAGAGCAAGTTCCGTGAGAGTGATTTGTGAGAGCAGGGTTTACTTTTTTGGAATACACAATGAGTGAAGAGAGTATTTTATTTTTTAGGGTGTCATAAATAAAATAATAAATTAAAAAAATTAGGTAGGTGGGTTGGCGGGCCAACCTTGCTCACCACAGGTTCAACCCGCATGAGCCGGGTTGAAATGAACCGGGTTGAAATATGACCAGCATAAAAAAATTTAATTTTTTCAAACCCAACCCGGCCCAAGCCCGTGGTGAGCCGGATTGGCTCGTGGGTTGTGACCCATTTTGACGACTCTAATGAATTATCAAGAGTGATGGATGACTTAATATTGTGCATAATGATATTTCTAGAATGGTATTATTATGATGATTTGTATATGCCAATAGTTATCAAAAAGAAGTTATTGAAATGCTGAAATGTGTGGAGTGAGTAATAATTTAGAAGGTTTGATGATATATATATATATATATATATATATATATATATATATATATATATATATATATATATATATGGGGTTTGCTAACTTGCGTACGCCTATTTTTCAGTTGGTACATTTTAG
>NC_028356.1:20645377-20649346 GCF_000741045.1 Vigna radiata var. radiata
TAAATGGCCACGGAACAATGTTACGTAGTAGTCTCAGAATGTAAAGGAATGTAAAGGAAGGATGCTCATAAGTCTTGGTGCAACTTGTGCCCGTCGGCTGTAATATATATAGTGAAGATAATGAAATTATAGAGGTTTTTAATGAACTTTTTTCGAAAGGTGAATATGACTCAACTCTTTACAAAAGTAAATCGTTTAATAATGAATGTTTTTTAGTTGGGGCTAGTGCAGAGATGACAGGGAAAATGTTTGAGTGAGAGAGAAAATGTAATGTTTGAGTGAGAGAGATGAAGGAGAAGGGGTTGAGAGGAATGAAGGAGGTGAGTAAGGGTTTGGGGTTTTCTTTTTTTAGTTTTGAGAATGAAAATTATTAAAATAAGGCAAGTGTTTAGGGTTTGGGGTTTTCTTTTTTTAGTTTTGAGAATGAAAATTATTAAAATAAGGCAAGTGTTTCTGATTTTTTTTCAATTGGAGCTAGAGTAGGGATGACAGATAAAGGTTGAAGTGAAAGAGATGAAAGAGAAATGGTTAAGAGGAATGAGAGAGATGGGTAAGGGTTTGGGGGTTTCTTTTTTTATTTTTTTAATTTTGAGAATGAAAATTATTAAAATACCCTTAACCTTAAAACTTAGAATTTATGATATATATGGGTATTTTTGTCTACTGAAACCTGGTACACATTGCTAAAATGTACCAACTGAAAAACAGGCGTACGCAAGTTAGCAAACCCCTATATATATATATATATATATATATGTGTGTGTGTGTGTGTGTGTTTAAATAATACTCTGAGTCAAATAAATAAAAATATCATGTGATAAAGAGTTAATGAAGGTTTCATGTATTAAGTTGAAAGTAAGAAATTCTTAACTAGATGTAAAAAAATAATTTCCTTACTCTTAACGTTATAAGAACTTCTATCAGCTCTTATCGCATAATATCTCTTTTTATATGAATTTAATAACAGTAAAGTTAAGATAATCTCATTTTTGAAATGTTCATCCAATACACAATGTACAACCTTTCAATAATATTTCCTCTTTCAAAATAATTATTTTCACATCACACAAATGATAATGGCTAAAACTCTATATCTACTCAACCAAAAAAAAAAGCATATTATGGTTATACATATGAGAAAAGTCCCTCTACACCTCCAAAAAGTTCATCCTAACCCTCTAAAATATCAAAAATGTCATTGCCGATGTTCGAAAGTCGATTAAGAAATTTACTTATCTGGCGTTTGAATTAGGGTTAATAAATTTACTTAACCAGCTTTTGAATGATTGTTAAGATTTTTTTTTTTTTACTTTTGTTTTACTTTATTAATACCAATAATAAAAAAAAAAACATATTACAAATATTAAAAGTTTAATATTTTTAATTCAAAAATTAAATTTAAAAATTATTTATTTAAATTTCATACTTAAAATTATTTTTAATATAATAAATATATAATTAATTTTAAAAACAAAAACTTAAAAATATATGCCAATAGTATTTCGAAATACGATTAACATATCAATTTAAAAAATTTTAACCGTATTTTCAATTACGCTTTTTCAGTATTTTTTTTTATTTTATGATATTTTTTTATAATTTAAGATAAATGAAAAGTATTTTAATTTAAAATATTAAATTTTATTTTATAACTTTTTTATATGCATTATTATTTATTACGATTATTAAATAAAAAATAAACAAAAATTTAAAATTTCTTTTTTAAATTTTTTTGTATATTTTTTATTTAATAATCATAACAAATAATAAAACATATTAAAAAGTTATAAAATAAAAATTAATATTTTAAATTAAGATATTATTTATTTATTAAAAATATATAAAAATATTAAAAAATTAAAAAATAAAAAGTAAAAAACCGTGATTGAAAATACGGTTCACATTGAATATGTTAAGTACGGTTAACATATTCTTTTTTTAAGTTTTTTTGTTTTTAAATTAATTAAGTTTTTATTATATTAAAAAAATAATTTTTAATTATGAAATTTTAAAAAATAATTTTTAAATTTAATTTTTCAATTTAAAATATGATTTTTTTAATATTTTTAATAAGTTTTTTTATTATTAGTAATAAATAAAAACAAAAGTAAAAAAATAAACCTTAACCAGCATTCAAAAGTCGGTTAAATAAATTTCTTAACCATATTTTGAATGTTGTAACATCCAAAAATATAGCTGAAAACTATACTTAAGAGTTCTTATATTTACAATAAAATAGAACAGTTAGGATGAATAAAGTTAACTTATAGTTATCCTAAAATTACCATAAATTTGAAACTTTACAAAAACTTATACTGATACAAACTATAAGTACAAACCGAACAGTCATACAAGAGGTGTATCAACGAAACAGTCCTAAACTAAAAGGTTGAATACTCCTCGCTCAGCACCTGCTCCAGAGTACCGTCTTTACACTCTGCTTAAACTCACAGGATGATCATTGCAAGGACAAAGACGACCAAATGGATAACATGACAAGATAGAAAATAAGGGTAAGCTAATGTAATTTAATTAATCATGTAAACATACAATTTTAAACAAACATATAATATTTCATACACATACAGTTATCACATAAACATGTTATGACCGACCACGATACTCTGACTGTCCAGACAAGTATGAATATGTGCTATGGTTGTGCGTGCACTCGTGGGCGGTAACCTGAAAACCTTATCATTACCATAGCATGGAAATCCCCTTAGCTGCCACACGAGGTTAGCCCATTATTCTTCACCTTAGGTAAAGGTAATACATATCGCCTAGGCTGGGGCAACCTGCTATTCTCACCACATGCATCACCATTCTCTACTTGAGACTCAGTGAACATTAGAATATCAAGATGAACACCGATACTAAGCTTCCCTTATTCACACTTTTTACCACAAACTTGATAACCATTGATGGAAGCATCGTTGTCATTCAATCACGAACACTTCCAAAACCAGAGAAAGCAGCAGATAAATGGATGAAGATGAGGCACGGTAAGTGTTTGATGGATGTCTCAATGAAGGTGTGTAGGTGAATCAATGAATCTCAAGCTCCGAAAGCCTTCCAAAAGGGAAGGAAGCTAGAGGAGAATGTGCAGAATAGGCACAAAGTGTTTGAACTCTGAAAAGAATATCTGGAGAAATCTCAACAGCAGTTCATTATCAATTCAAAGTTGCCTTTACAATGGTACGAGTCTCCCTTTTATAGATGAAGAGAGGACTCCAAAACGTGCCTAGCAAGCTACTAAAGGTGTAAAAGAGGCGTGCTGGGGAAGCTACACAGCTTGGGAAGCTTAGGGTGCAAGCTACAGTTGCCAGCTCAACAACTCGATGAAGAAGATGAATCTGATGTTGTTGGCGCTGGGCGGCATGAAGAGGGCGCTGGGCGCCAGCGGTGTTCCTTTCAACTTTGTTTTCCTTTGTCCTTTGCTTACGTGGCACCTTCCTTGAGTTGCATAGACTTGGTTCCTCTTCTTTATTAATGTCCTACAAAAGTAAGGTAAAGTCATTTTACAAAGAAAGAGAGGATTTAGTAATTAATACTCCATAAGAGTAAGGTAGTGAGTGCTCCATCTTCCTCTTGGATTCTCTTGGACATGGCTCTTGTTAAAGGTCCTATGTTGATCTTGGATGGTCCTCCATCAGTCCCTCCCTCTTGAAAAAGATTTGTCCTCAGATCTTGGACATCCTGTTGGGCATCTCCTGTGAAAGGAATTAAGTCACAAATGTTAAAAGTAGGACTGACGCCATAACTTTCAGGAAGATCTAACTGATATGCATTATCATTGATCTTTTTGATAACTTTGAAAGGACCATCACCTCTAGGGCTTAATTTGGATTTACGTTGAGAAGGAAATCTATCCTTTCTCAAGTGAAGCCAAACTAAGTCTCCTTCGTTAAAGATTACTTGTTTTCTCCCTTTGTTGTTGTATTCAGTATACTTTTGAGTTTGTTTTTC
>NC_028356.1:20650586-20652047 GCF_000741045.1 Vigna radiata var. radiata
AAAATAAGCTATAGGGTGACCTTCTTGTATAAGCACAGCTCCTATTCCTACCCCGGAAGCATCACATTCTACTTGAAAGGCTTTGGAAAAATCAGGTAAATGTAGAATGGGTGCATGTGTTAACTTGTGCTTCAAGGTCTCAAAGGCTAGACTTTGTTTTTCATCCCATTTGAATGGCACCTCCTTCTTTAGAAGTTCATTGAGGGGAGCAACAATGGTTGAGAAATTTTCTACAAAACGTCTATGGAAACCTTCTAGACCAAGAAAACTTCTTACTCCTCCCACTGTTTTCAGGACAGGCCACTCTTGGATAACTTTGATTTTGCTAGGATCAACATGTACACCTTCTTTCCCCACTTTGAAGCCTAGAAAAATAACACTCTCTTGACAAAAGGTACATTTATCGAAGTTGGCAAATAAGTGGTGTTGTCTAAGCAAAATCAAAACTTTCCTTACATGGTGAATATGTTCTTTAAGACCTTTGCTATAGATTAGAATATCATCAAAGTAGACTACAACAAAGCTGCCAATGTATTCCTGAAGGACATGATTCATTAAGCGCATGAAGGTACTAGGAGCATTGGTTAAGCCAAAAGGCATGACTAACAATTCATAAAGGCCAAATTTGGTCTTAAAAGCGGTTTTCCATTCATCTTCTTCTTTAATTCTGATTTGATGATATCCACTTTTAAGATCAATCTTGGTGAACATGTTTGCTCCATGTAATTCATCTAACATATCGTCCAATCTAGGAATAGGGTGCCTATACTTAACTGTAATGTTGTTAATAGCCCTGCAATCTGTACACATTCGCCAAGAACCATCTTTCTTAGGGACTAACAACATTGGCACCGCACAAGGGCTAAGGCTCTTTTGTATCCACCCTTTTCCCAATAAATCATTAACTTGCTTCTCGATCTCTTTGGTTTCTGTGGGGTTAGTCCTATAAGTTGGCCTATTGGGAAGGCTGACACTAGGAATCAAATCAATTTGATGTTCAATTCATCTAAGAGGTGGTAATCCACTTGGAACCTCTTTAGGAAATAAATCATCAAACTCTTTCAAAAGCTTTTGTAACTCCTTTGGATGACACTCAAGTGGATGATTTATGGAAAGAAGTGCCTCCTTACAATAGAGAAGAAAGTGAGGTTGTCCAAGGAAAAGATTTTTAGAAGAGTGTGGTGGGACAACATCATTGGTTGAGGCACATTCGACCAAACTCAACTTTTTCTCTTTGGAAACTTTGGTAGAGTGGAGCTTTTTCTCATCATCCAACTTCTTCTTAAGTATTATTTGATCCTCTCGCACTTGTGATGGTGTAAGAGGGCTCAAGATAATCTTTTTGCCTTTATGTCGAATGCTTATTTTGTTGGTGACTCCATCATGCAAAGCTTTTTTGTCAAATTACCAAGGTCGTCCAAGTAAGATGTGACCCGCTTCCATTGGAACAATATCACAAAT
>NC_028356.1:20660902-20662477 GCF_000741045.1 Vigna radiata var. radiata
CTTTGATTATTATAAAAGCTTTATAAAATACAGAGATCTTCAATTCGTCTTTATGGATCTTGACTTGTGCAAATTTGTTCATCATCAAAACTTCATCTTTTATTTTTCCTAACATTCTCCCCCTTTTTTATGATGATCAAAAACTATCTCCAAGTTTAAAGCTTTTTTAATAATCTGTAACAAACACAACTCATAAAGGAAGAGAGCATTAGAAAATAAAAGGATCTTTAAACTATTTTCTCCCCCTTTTTTTATCATAAGAAAAAAATTATATCTAATAAATTTCTCCCCCTTAATAAAAGAATGTATGCATAAATAAACTAACGCACAATTTTATTTAATTTTGAAATATTAAGGCATACATAGAAACACACAAAACATACATAGAAATATTTAGAACTCATCACTCTCATTACTATCAAAGTGCCTCTCTAATCCGGAAATTCTTTCATCCAGGCTTTTGAGATGAGTGCATATTTCTTCATGGCGGGTATTTTGGATGGCCATCATTTCATGTTGTAGCCTAGCCATCTCAGACATTTGTCTAGAAAGACTTTCTAGACTATAGTCTTCATTTACTTGAGATGGACCTGCAACGTTTGTTGGTTCAAGCATGTGGACATCTGCATCTTCCTCTTCATCTGCTTGAACGCCAGCAACATCATCAGGATGCACATAGGAGTCTCCTTGTTTAAGGAATCCCATTTGTCTTAGGGAATAATCTCCAACTCTATGGCCCGGGAGCACAGTCTCATAGTGCTCATTTGAGACATCTACTCCTTTATACACACAGATCTGCGAGACAAGGAGGGGATATGGGAGTGGCGCAACATCTAACCTTTTAGCTTTGAACATGATGGTTTGAAATAGATGAGGCCAGTTGAGTGGGATGCTCTGAAGTATCCCATACATGATGATGAGATCAGTCTCAAAGCACTGTGCATGGTTAGACCCTCTAGGACATAGGAGCCATACTATGAGATAGTGCAAGAGACGCTCTTCCATCTTGAGTCCTCCAGCAAGGTAAAGACGGGCGTTGTGTTGGCGAGGATTGCGGAGAAAATATTGAAACACCATTATTTGGTTGAAATTGGCAAAGTCACTTGGAACGATTGGTGAATTTTCCAACATAGGAACCTTTGCCACATTGGTCCAAACATCATTGTCCAAGACAATGTCCACACCTTTGACCCTTGTTGAAAAAATTCCATCACGAACCTTTAAATTAAAATAGAATACCCGAACAAGATTGGGATAGTACCTTCCACGGAGTTCCATTATGTGTTGAACTCCTTGTTCTATTATAAGATTNGGAAAAGAAAAGTTGTGAGAAATATACCAAGCAAGATCAATGAACTTTTGCTTGATGAGCTTCCTTTCCTTCCAAAATTGTGAGAATGACTGTTGATCTTGCTCATCGGAAAGCCATCCTTCTATGGTAGCATCTCTTCTGCGAACATTATTCTCCGAAACTTCACTGGTTCTTCTCCTCCCTCTTCTGGAAGGTTCAGCCATTGAGATGGATGGAAAGCAAAGATTTTGGTGAAAGAAAGGAGAAAGCAAGAGGGATATGCT
>NC_028356.1:20669057-20679746 GCF_000741045.1 Vigna radiata var. radiata
AATTGACACTTCAAACAACTTTGTATCATCATAATAGATATGTCCAAACACTCAAACAGCAAAGAAATGGCCTGCGGCAGAAATTCACTATGTCACTTCCCAAAATCAAGCAAATTTGATGGATGGAGTGGTGATTTTGCAAAACAGTTGAATTTTGACCATATGAACAGTAAGTTCAGATTTCAAATCACCAAATGGGCTTGCTAAAACATTGATACTGCACAGAAACAAGTTGATGCAGCAATGGACAGAAACAGTTTTCAATTATGCATAATTAAAGGCACCAAAACTGCATAAAGAGAAAAAAATATGGTCTTAAAATTGGAACTGCAAAGGTCAAAAGGAATGGCAGTGTACCTAAGGATTAATAGAGACTTCCAGCAAGTTTATATCATGTAAGTAGACGTGTGTAAATGCTTAGGTAGCAAAGAAAATGACCACAGCAGAATGTCACTGGTGCACTTCCAAAAATGAACAAAATGTGATGGTTTCATACGTGATTTTGCACAAAAGCTGGAAAAAGACCAATTGAACAATGCACACACATTTGTAATGATCAATTAAACTTTCACAAACAGTTAAACAACACAGAAACGCATGGAATCACAAAATCACTACCATAGTTGCCAAAATATGCAGTAAATTTTGATAAAACTGCACCAGAAATTGACAGCAGAGAAAGTGAAACTGGATAGTTCAATTAAAGACTCAAAGAAATCATAAATCACTAGATCTAGCCTTTGAATTATAGGTAGGAGATTTTAGATGACCAAGAGCACTCAAGGATGGTAAGCACGGTGCAAAGTTGTCCTAGAAAACAGTAACAGTTTCTGAACCAGGTTTGTTTCAACTACTCAAGTGTGCTTTTTAAGATTCAGTGTTAATTTCATATTTTTAGCACTTGAACCATGATTAGTAACTTGAAACAAACTTGTTTGAAGCTATCAAACACTAAAATCTCAATGAAACATGAATTTGGGAAATAAATCCCGAGAAGGCAATGTGTTGCAGAGATTTGGAAGGGAAACACAGTGTGCACACAATCAACACTAATATTCACAGCGAATTATGATGTAATTGCATTTCATAATCAACATACATCCAGCAATGCACATACGACAATTGAAACGAAAAAAAAAAATGAAAGCTGAACCGAATTACAAGTAAATAGAGAAAACTGCAACAATAACGTTGCACATGACCGAGACAACGTGGAATGCGTATAAAGCTGAATGAAACGAAAATTCAAGAGAATGCACCGATTAAAATGAAGGAAAACACCTATGGAATAGTGAACGAAGCAAAATTCACTCAAAATGAAGCAAAACAGCAAAAGTAATGTAACAGTGCACAAGAACAGTACAAGACGGAAAAATAGAGGAAATGGAAACGAGACACTTAGCTCTTGAAGCGTGACTGGAACGTCTGGCTCTTGATACCAGATGATGGAAGCATCCTTGCCATTCAATCACGAACACTTCCAAAACCAGAGAAAGCAGCGGATAGATGGATGAAGATGAGGCACGATAAGTGTTTAACGGATGTCTCAATGAAGGTGTGTAGGTGAATCAATGAATCTTAAGCTCTGAAAGCCTTCCAAAAGGGAAGGAAGCTAGAGGAGAATGTGCAGAATAGGCACAAAGTGTTTGAACTCTGAAAAGAATATCTGGAGAAATCTCAACAGCATTTCATTATCAATTCAAAGTTGCCTTTACAATGGTATGAGTCTCCCTTTTATAGATGAAGAGAGGACTCCAAAACGTGCCTAGCAAGCTACTAAAGGTGTAAAAGAGGCGTGCTGGGGAAGCTACACAGCTTGGGAAGCTTGGGTGCAAGCTACAGTTGCCAGCTCAGCAACTCGATGAAGAAGATGAATCTGATGTTGCTGGCGCTGGGCGGCATGAAGAGGGCGCTGGGCGCCAGCGGTGTTCCTTTCAACTTTGTTTTCCTTTGTCCTTTGCTTACGTGGCACCTTCCTTGAGTTGCATAGACTTGGTTCCTCTTCTTTATTAATGTCCTACAAAAGTAAGGTAAAGTCATTTTACAAAGAAAAAGAGGATTTAGTAATTAATACTCCATAAGAGTAAAGTAGTGAGTGTTCCCTCTTCCTCTTGGATTCTCTTTGACATGGCTCTTGTTAAAGGTCCTATGTTGATCTTGGATGGTCCTCCATCAACCATTCACTGAGACATTCCTCCTTGGAATTCTCTTTCACATCACTTTAAAATTATCACATCATACTTTCACATTATATTAGAATTATCATACCATATTTCGATACCATCATACTTTCACATCCATAACATCTTTAAATAGAGATCACACAAAACAGTAAAACAAATTCCACCTTTGAACACGACCTATGAACCAGATCGAACGGGAGAACGCTCCCTATATGTGAACATGACTGAACGGTCATTTCAAGAGTAAGACTCAAGCATGAGCCAAACACTTGAACCTTATATTGAACAATTTTGATTTAGAACGAACATTATAGGCTTAGACCAAACGCCATTAGCTTAGGTCGAACACTCTTGAACTGTAACGAACATTATTAGCTTAGGTTGAACTCTATTGGCTTATGTCGAATACTATTATCGTAAACTGATCACCAATGGCCTAGGCCGAGCACTATTAGCTTAAGTCGAACACCCTTAAAACCATAAACAATTACAAGACTGAGTACTACGAAGAGACCGAGTGCTAGTATAAGACTGAGCACTACTAGAAGACTGAATACTAGTATAAGGCTGAACGACATGATAACACGACTGAATGGTGGACCATAACTAATACTAGCACATAACCGAACAGTCATTAACAGGTAAGGCCTCATAGAGACCCAACACAGTTAAGACCGAACACCATTACTAGACCAAGTACTAGTGTATGACCGTTCATTCATTAACAAGAAACTCCATAGAAGTAGAATTCTGTTAAGACCGAACAAAATGGGAATGTCGTTCGGTACATGAAGGACCTTCAGCGAACTACATAATTTTGCAGTATGACTGCAGAATTATGATCAAGACTAATATTTACCAATTCCACTACATTCTCCCAACTTCTAATCCTCCAAACATATTTTATATAATCTTATACACTTCCCTAAGATCCTCTAAATATTCCTTACATTAATTAAAGAGTTTCATCTCAGATTTGGGAGACAATTCTGCAGAATCGTGAACTCAATGACCAAGAATTATATTTCTTAGTTTTGGTACATTTTGGAGTGACTCCAAGAATCTAACTACTTTTGCACAATTTGTTCACATTCTCCCTACATATAAAAACCACATCGAACACCAAAATTCCCCAATTTTATCCATTCTACTTCCTCACATTTCTCTCGGCCATGAACTAGAATTATGCAGAAAACATTTCAATATGAACACAGCACACACCATCAATGTCGAACACACAATCATTCAATTTCACATACATGCAACGTCATCAAACAACATTTTCATATATCATACACTAATTAGTTAAATTAACTAGCTTCCTTTACCTCTTAGGCCGAACCGAAGGAAAACCTCTCACTGAATTGGCTATCCCACACGCCCAAACACCGCCTACAAATCTTTGTATGGTAGACAAAACACCATCCATCCAACCCAAAACTAAGAATTAAACTCAGAAGTGTAGTTGATGAACACATGCAAGCTGAACAGTGCTTGCATGTAACAGAAAATGCAGAAACTTCAAAGGATGAAGGAATTTTAACTTACAAATTTCAAAACAGTAACTTTATCGGTGAGAAGAGAAGTTCTTGTCACCAAGAAAGCTCAGACACGACCTGATTGTTGATAAGAAGAAGAAGAAGGTGAGAATTTGTAGAGAGAGAAGAGAATTGTAGAGAGCAAGAGGAGAAAAGATAGAAGCTTATATTTTACTGAAATGTAGATTTTGAAAAATGAAGAGATGAGTTGCGTTTTAGAAATTTTTATAAAATGTCAATCCTTGTAATTGAGATATATGTCTCTCCCTTCGACATGTCATTTTTCGGTTCTGACAAATGCCACCGGCTTTCGAACGCCAACAAGGATATTTTTGATGAAGGTATTTTTGATATTTTAAAGATGCATGATAAACTTTTAAAGATAGAAAAGAAAATGTTCTACATCATACTCTAGTACACATACATAAGCATACATTCATTTTAATAAACAAACATCTAAACTTTCTAATCCAAATAAACAATACATTTATTATTTTTATTCACCATAACTAAAACAATTTATATGCATATTCAAGGATTTCAAAAATATTAAGTTGTTTCCTCTTCTTAACAAACTTATTTGACTCATTTAATAAATCCTTTATAGAGATTTTTAAAATTGTGACACACAAAACTAGTCTCTTAACTTTCTTATAAAACTTATCAATGATAAATCTTCTTTACGTATCCCAAATTTTAATTAAAAACTATTCCTTAATATAAAAAATAAATATCTATAAATAAAACAATATATTAGATGTATATTAAATTATAAAATACTTACTTAAATAACAATTTTAAAATATGTTTTATAATAAAGTGTACAAAGTATGAATAATATATATATATATATATATATATATATATATATATATATATATATATATATATATATATATATATATATATATATATATAATTTAACATTTCTGATAAAGCTGAAATTGATTTGTGGATGCAAATTTTCAAGTCATATTATTAAATTTATATGCGGTGGAGGAGCGGCCACGTGGCCGGCAAGGAACACGTTTATCTGATTGGATGGTTTAACGCGTTTATTTATCTGTCTATGTCCACATCATCATTATTCAATTCGTTGCGCCCAAGGCCATAGTTACCTTATAAATTATTAAATTTATAGTAAAGGAGAAGTTTCTTTCTTTCTTTATTGCATTCTAACTTTTTACTGTTACGTTTTACAGAATAACGTTTGTCTTTTAATTATTCAAAATTGCATTCTTACTTTTTACTGTTACTTTTACAGAACCCTTTTTTCCTTTTAATTATGTAAAAGTTGTTTCATTTCTTTCACATTACATTAAATTATTTGAGTAACTATCTAAAAAAATAAAAAAAAAATAAAAATTTATCTAATTAACATGTCTTTATTCGATTTAAATCTAAGAAATTATTTAAAATATTACTAAAGTGATATGTTATTACTTTTGTTATTGTAAAATTAAATGAGCATTGTCCAACTAGAACTTAAAAATATTAGCATTTTCATGAATATTTTTTTTAAGTCTCGTATTCATTACAGTAAAAGTAATTTATAATATATAAATAAATATAAATCTTATTTTATTTTATAAAATTTTATGAAATTGAATTAGATTTAAAAATCATTTAAAATATTATATATTTGTTTGTTGGCATTTCTTGTTTTCCAACATGACAATGAATGACCGTGTATGTTGGACAAATGTTCACTAAAATTAAAACGAATATTCACTGTAATTCTTCTTTTCAAACACTAGCACATTTTTTTTATTCTTTACTTTTATCATATCTATCACTTTTCATTTTCAAATGTTGATTATCCAGTGTTATTGTTTCAACTTTTCAACTAAACTAGAAAATCAAATTAAAATTTTTTTCATAAACTAAAATTAACTTAGAAAGTTAAATTTAAAGTCTACATATAACTTCATCCAAAACCTCAGTGGTTCTGTTCCCATACTTTTGGTACAAAACTATTGCTACTAGTTTTACATTACAAAGAATGTAAATGTAATATTCTCTTTTTAGAACTGATAGTAGCCTATAGTAAAAATCGATTATTTTAATATTAAACGATTTTATTATAAATAGTTTAGTTATAAACGGGTTTCATTATTTTATAATGTATCATCTCTTTAGAAATTATTTTTTTAGAGTTCTTTATTTTCTATTTAAGAGTTCTAACTCCTAAGTCATCTCTTTGACGATCAGGAGGTATCTAATCGATCACGGCAACGAGGTTTACATTTTTACCCGATCAGTTTCTTCAATAGAGCAAGTAAGTTTTGACTTTTTTTTCTCCTTTCCATTCTCAAATCTGTTTTAGAGGAATCTTGTGTTGTTGCATGTGTATTCATGCCTCTCCTGATGTTCTTAATTCATCTATAGTTCTAAGGACTTTGTCCATTTCCAATTTGGTGTTTCATAGGTTCACATAGGTATTCCTTACGATTCAAGTAATCGGTAAAGAGTTTTGAGGAGTTTAGCAGTTGGTTTTGAGGTAATGGAAGCTAGACCTTGTCTTAATTGTGTTCGTAGAGTAAATTTAGTAATTCTATAAATTTTAGACGTTTTAGTAAAAATTGGTGTTTGGGTAAATTTGACGTATGTTAAATTGGTGTTTTGATTATATGGTGCTATTGTAGTTAGTATGATGATATGATTGTTGTTTTATACTATTTTAAATGGGTGTGATAAGGATATTTTATTGTTTGAAACAAAATTCAAGTGGTTGCGAGAGTATTAACCAAGTTACTAAGATTTTTAGCTTAAAAGGAGGGGTCTTGGGTAGTGAAATTTAAAAATATGTATGAGAATGTTATTAGAATTGTTTTGGTATTGTCATGAGGTAATTTGAAACTTGTTAGGAGGGTTAGATGATTAAAAACTATGTGAATTAAAAAGGGTGGTATAGAGGGGTTGTTTTCAAGTCTCTTTTTTTTTTATAAAAGGAGGGTGTTGAGTAGTGAAATGTTAAGGTTAGTGTGCTGCACTATTTTGGAAGGTTAGGGGTATGTTATCTATTAGGACCTTTCTAGATGACTAAACGAGTGAAATCTGTTCTGAAATGGAAAATGACTTCATAGGTTGAGTTTTTAGCCCATTTTAGGGGTTTTAAGGGGTGAAAATGAGAAGTAGGATTGTTGGAAGTATTTTGTGATTTTGGAGAGTCCTAGCAAGTTCAATTGGACATTCTTATGAAGGTTGCAAATTTATTTGAGGGTTTTAAAGGATAGAAATGAAATTGGATAGCTTGTAGGAGTGAAAAGTGAGTGTTCAAGGGTCAAATTGAGTGACAACAGGATTCTCTATGTTTTCTCAAGTTCTGGAGGGTCCTAGGGGTCTTTAGAAGTTGAAGGTAGGGTCTCCAAGGTCCAATTCGAAGTGGTTTTTCTACTGTCATGGCGTTGGGCGCCCCTGTGGGGGCGTTGGGCGCCACTTGACAACACTACAACATTTTTTGGGAGTTTTCAGGGTTCTTGATATCCATTTTGGACGTTCTTTATATCGTTTTAGGGGTTCTTGATATCCGTTTTGGACGTTCTTTATATCGTTTTAGGGGTTTTGGACCCTTCCAAAACTATTGGTGGGAGTTTCAGAGCTGATTTCCTTACCTAAATATGATTATCAAGATGCCATGAATAAATTGTGTTATTGGGTGATTTCTGATGACTTGTATAGTTGTTTCTATTTCTTTAATGTATGATCAGCAGCCGCATGTATTAGTGTAATATATGAATATGAGGTGATATCAATGGTTTCAAAGGTATGAAAGAGAGTTCCAAAGAGGAACTTCTTAATGGTGGTTTCAAGTATGTTAGTATGAATGTAGGGAGCTTAGCATTGGGGGTTATCCTGACACTCTAATGGTCATACATTCTCAAATAGAGACGTTTGACGCATGTGGTGAGAGTAGCAGGAGGTCTGAGCTTGAGGGGCCTTTCTCCATTTGGCAAAAAGGCGTTTGAGGACTAACCTTGTGATGTGTAGTAGGGTGAAACCCCATTGGTAAGGGGTTTGCAAAGCAGTAGTGGCCACCACAAGTGCACAACTCACCATAGCTCAACATTCATGCTAAGTCTGGATAATCCAGTCAAAGTATTGTCATTTATAATCAGTTTGGTTGGTTGGTTTGATATGTGTATCATGTGTATAATGCTTAACATGTTACAATATATGATTAATTGTTTGTAGTTTAACTTACCCTTGCTTGTGCGTTGCTTGTTTATGTGTGGTTTTCTCTTTTGTGATGATCACCTAAATGGTGTGAGCTTAGGGAGACAATCTTTTCAGTTGTTCCAACGAGAGATGAAGGTGAAGTAGATGGGGAGTCAAATGGTTTTACAGGTGTAGATAACGTTTTTGTAACTTTGTTTTCATCTAGTGATTTTATCATCATATATGTAATATTTTATTTTAATAGTTTTATACTATTAAAATTAGATGTTACACTGATTCATCATCCTTAACTACATTCTACTCAATTCTAGTTTCCACAATCTACCTTTCTCTTCTTCCAAACAATGAAGAAAAAAAGAAGAAGAAGAAAACAATGAAAAGATAAAGTTTACTCTAAACTTTTTAAGAGTATGGTTTTTTTTTTCTATCGTATAATTGTATATTTTCTAGTTTTATACATTTCCATTGTATCATACATAATAGGATTATAAACTGAATGTAAAATCGCTTTCAATTCCTTTAATGTAATGCTGAAACTTTTAATAGATTATGTTTGAGAGACAATATGAAAGGTTTTATGTCTAACTATTTAGCAGTTCAACCCTTCTTGCCCTTTTTCTTTGTAATTAAATTATTTATTAGGTTAGTCAGTGCGTGTATATGTATAATAAGCAAGTTATTTACATATTATTTAAATAGGAAAGTATCTACGCATATATTAATAAAATGATTTTATCTACTATGAACTGTGACTGAATATGCATAGTAACATGAAATAATATAATTAGGGAAGAGAACAAGAAATGCGCTGAAAAAAATTACTTAAATCTCCATTTTCACAATTCCAAAATAATCTGCAATAACTCTAAAGTTTTAAGTTGAGATTGAGAAAATTATTGTAAGGTAAGAAAAGAAAAGAAAAATATTGTCTTATGTTTAGGATTATTTGGTATGGTTTAATATGTTTTATATTTGTATGTCTTCATATATAGTTTTTCCTTAGTCTGTGAATTATTGTAGTGTAAATTTAATTCTTATTATATTTTTTTTTATTTATTTATATTATACAAATTTTTGTTTATCTAAAGTTATAAGTTATTTGGTTTAAACCCTTTTTTGTCCCTAAATTAAGTTTTGATGTTCAGCTTAGTCTCCGCTTTTAAAAATGTTAACCTTTAGTCCCTAAGATATGAAAAATGTATTAAATCAGTCATATCCGTTAACAAATCACAAGTTTTTCATTAAGTGATTTGTTGTTCATAACACCTTCCGTTAACAAATCACAAAATATTGGATACCTAGGTATGAAAACTTGTGATTTGTTGTTCATTAAGTGCTGTCATGAGGACTTATTTGATACATTTTTCATATCATAGGGACTAAAGGTTGACATTTTTAAAAGTGGTGACTAAACTGAATATCAGAACTTAACTTAGGAACCAAAAAAGGGTTTAAACCAAGTTATTTTAATAAAATTTGTGATAGTAAAATTTGTTTTGATTTTAACCCTTATAAGTTAATAGGATGAGATCTTAAATATTGGAATGTGTGTGATCTCAATAAAATCCTTGTTTTTAAAATCATTGAATGAATTTAAAATCTTCACTAATGCAACGAAGGGAACGATTGTTAAGTCCCTTACAAGTGTACCAGATCGTTATCAAGTAATATAAAACAGATAAGTCCGAGTATCGTTTTCCCAAAGGACTCTTAGGCCTTAAGTTCATGTAAATTGATCTTATAAGACTTGTAAAGAAATAAACTTGTGTTTGAATGCAAAGAACGAAAATAAACATGCAAAATGCAAATGAATCAACTGGCTAGGAAAAGATATGGATGAATGGAGTTGTTGGGGTTTACAATTTCATCTTATCCACTCTCTTATATCTACTTTTCTTATTTAATTTGCTTTATTATCATATTGTCATGCAAACTTTCTTAGTCTACCCTAAACCCAATCTCTTGACAAAAAGAGCCTATTACCAATTATTGGCTTACTATCTCTAGTCTCCCCTAGTAATTAGCAATGCATTGTAAACGGAAGCAAAATACAATTGATTGTCCTACCCCTATCTCTAGGCGGTATTAGCTTAATCAAGGGATTTCCTACCAGTTCATGACATTTTTGTACGTCTCTGTATCAATAAAGACAAACAACATCTACCGAATGAGTTAAATGATAAAAGCATTAAGCAAAGGTAAGGAACCCAACAATTGATAATATAAGCATATGTAAGCATATAAAGAAAATAAGAATTTTGATATAAGAGAGTTCCAAAAGATTACATTGTTCCCCAACAACAAAGGGTTTAGTTCACCATTGACATGGTGAAACTAGATGAAATAAAATGAAAGAATGGAAGAATAAACCCTAAATTTGGTATATTAGAGCCTAAGCATCCAATGAACCGCTTCCAAGGAGTGTAGAACAACTCTGGATGTCTCTGCCTGCCAAAATATTACTTTGAAGGTCGCACTGGGGCCATTTGTAACACAGAAAAGTAACAGAATTTCAGCCCAAGCCCAGCAGACAACCACTCAACGCCTAATTTGGCTGTTAAGCGGTTTCCTTCTAGCCACGCCACCGCTCAACGGTCTTATTTCACCGCTCAGCGATTTGTCCTTAATAGCAGAATCGCTCAACGGTGCTTTTTGACGCTCAACGGTGCAGAGTTTCTTCTTTTCTTCCTTTTTCTCCTTCTCTCCTGAGTCCAAGTCCTTCCTACTTCACTTCCATCTTCAATTCCCATCAAAACCCTGCAAAACAATGCAAAACAAGCATAATATCT
>NC_028356.1:20683466-20709136 GCF_000741045.1 Vigna radiata var. radiata
AGAACATGTATTGTTATACTATTTAGTTTAAAAATTAGTACAATTCAGTTTAAAATTAGTATAATTACTAGTTCAGTTCAGTTTATATTGTAGTTTAGTTAAAATTAGTGTAGTTTACAATTTAGTTAATAGTTCAGTTAGTGTAATTTACAATTCAGTTAATAGTTTAGTTAAGTTAGTGCAGTTTACAGTTCAAGTTAATAGTTCAGTTAGTGTAGTTTACAATTCAGTTAATAGTTCAGTTCAGTTCGTACTGTAATTTAGTACAATTCAGTATAGTTCAGTTCAGTTTGATAAAACAAAAAATAGTTCAGTTCAGTTTGTCTAAACTGTTTTACAGTTCAATTTGTCTGAACTGTTTTACAGTTCAGTTTTTAGCAGTGCAGTACAGTTCAGTTCGATTTGCCCACCCCTAATTGCTTCCATGTTTTTGGTAGACTATTGACATGTACTCTTGTATAAGGAGAAATAATCTGGAACTTTGTACTGCTTGTGACAGAGATGATTTCCTCAACAGATTTGATAGAAGAGCAAATTTGTGTTGCTGTGGGAGAAAAACTTAGAGTCAAACAAGTAATACATATATATTTTACTTTTGATTCTTTATAATCTTCCTTTTATTATAATTTTTTTTTCTACAAGAGGATATTGTGCTCAGAGGACATTTTATTGAATGTCATATGAATGCAAAAGATGCTTTTAAGGGATTTAGACCAGGGCCAGGTATCCCAGCCTTGATGTATTTATGCAAGTTTATGTTGGAAGTGAAAAAAATCAGAACTTAATTCTTACTTAGAGCGCAACAGATTTCATACATATTTTAGATCATTTGGTCAATTAGCTTCTCCATCATTTGAATTTTGTTGTGCCAAGTGCTTGCATTTTATGGTTTTTTCAATATTTTATTTGAAAACTTTATTAATCTAAGGAAACTTCTCCCTCAAATAACAGGTAGAATTACAACATACTTGCCATCTGGAGGTCCATTTGTCAGAATGGATAGCCATGTATATCCTGATTATGTTGTTCCTCCAAGCCATGACTCCCTTGGTGAGCCTATTTGTTCTCTTTTATATCTTTGATTTGTCATCCTACCCTGATGATGTAACAATCATAAGTTCTTTTAAAGATTTCTTAGAAATTTCTATTAAGATATCGAATTCCAACGTTTACTTCCTGTCTGAAATTTTTTTTTTTCGAAGTTGATTATTTAGTACTTCCTCTAGTCCTTAATATAAAAAGCATATTTTAGAAAAAACTAATGGTCCTTTTTCTAAGGAATTTTATAGTTTATTGGAAACAGGATATTTCTTGTCCTTCACTAGTGTAAAATACACTTTTTATACATGTTAAAATAGGTTTTTTATATCTGTTTTTGAGTTGGTATACAAGCAAGGGGTATAAAATGTTTTCACTTTTTTACACTTATTCTAGGACAAATATAAAAGTATGTTATTTATACCTAACATTTTAGAAACAGGTATAAAAGAATCTCACTTTTATACCTGCTAGTCATAGAACATGTACAAAAAAAAAATCTCACTTTTATACCTAGTGATGTTATAATCGGTATAAAACATGCAAGGCTTTTTATACTTGTTTTGGCTTTATCCAGTATAAAAAAATGACTTTTTTTTTAAATGTTTGATTTGTTGTGCTACTATCCATATCCAGACCTGTCTAAAATTCAATTCCATAATACATTTTGAATAATCAATAATAAACAAAATAATCAATATTATTTCTACTAACACATCAAAATATAATATTTACCTAACAAAATTTCTAAATATATATTTGCATAACTGTTAAGTCCTTGGCAAGTGTACCAGATTGTTATCAAGTAATATAAAACGTGTAAGTCCGAGTATCGTTTTCCCAAAGGACTCTTAGGCCTTAACTTTCATGTAAATTGATCTTATAAGCCTTGTAAAGAAATAAATCTTGTGGTGGAATGCAAGAACGAAAATAAACATGCAAATGCAAGTGATTCAATTGGCAAGAAAAAGATATGGATGAATGGTGTTGTTGGGGTTTACAATTTCATCTTATTCACTCTCTTATATCTACTCTTCTTATTTAATTTGGTTTATTATCTAATTGTCATGTAAACTTTCTTAGTCTACCCTAAACCCGATCCCTCAGTGAAAAGAGCCTACTACTAGTTACTAGCTTATTATCCCTAGTCTCCCCTAGTAACTAGCAATGCAAGTATCACAGAAGCAAAATACAATTGATCATCCTACTCTTATCCCTAGGTGGTATTGCTTAATCAAGGAATTCCCTATCAGTTCATGACTTCCTTGTCCCCGTATCGACAAAGGCAAACATCTTTCTATCAAATGAGTTAAATGATAAAATCTTTGAGCATAGATAAGAAACCCAACAATTGATAATCATTGCAAAAGATTATATTGTTCTCCAACAACAAAGGGTTTAGTTCACCATGGACATGGCGAACCTAGATGAAATACAATGAAAGAATGGAATAATAAACCCTATATTTGGTAGACTAGAGCCTAAGCATCCAAGGAACTGCCTCCAAGGAGTGTAGAAGTGCTCTGGACGTCTCTTCTACCAAAAGAATACTTTGAGGGTCACATTGGGGCTATTTATATCACATAAAAGTAACAGAATTTAAGCCCAACCCCAGCAGACAACTGCTCAGCGCCTAATTTGGCCACTGAGCGGTTTCCCTCTAGTCGCGCCACCGCTCAACGGTCTTTTTCACCGCTAAGCGGTTTGCCTCTAATCGCATAACCGCTCAGCTTCAACACCTGGGCGCCAGACAGTGGCTTCTCTCTTGAATATGACGCTCAGCATTGGATTTTGACGCTCAGCGATGCATGGACTCTTCTTTTCTTCCTTTTTCTTCTTCTTTCTTGAGTCTAAGTCCTTTTACTTCACTTCCATCCTCAATTCCCATCAAAACCCTGCAAAACAATGCAAAACAAGCATAATATCTCTAAAAACAGCTTTTGACTCTCATGTGACTCAACTTAAGTGTTTTACTTGATTCTAAGCTCATTCTAAGCCATAAAGGGTGTGTTTTGATATCAAATTTAAGCATGAAAATAACAGTTTTTAGACCGTTATCAACGACAGCGGTTGTTTTGGGGTTATGGTTGTTGTTCCAAATCCAAGGTATTTTCAAGCGAGATAATAAGACGAGACTTTTAGCCTTAGTTCAAAAATCGAAGCAAAAAAAAGTTATGATTTTTCCCTGGTTCAAAAAATCCAGAGCAGTAAACCCAAACAAAAGGGGTTTTTTTGCCTCTGTTGGATTCAGAACCGAGGCAATAGACCCTTTTCTGTCTCGGTTGGATCTAGAACTGAGGTAATTGACCCATTTCTACTTCAGTTGGATACAAAACTAAGGCAATAGACATTTTTCTGCCTCGATTTTTACACAATCATTGGCTAAAGTCCAATTTTTTTTTAAAAAAATAACAATTTTGTTTCTTCAACATTCCATATCATAAAAGCAACATATTACAAAAGCAGACCTACCTACATATAATAATGAGTAATCCTTCTAGATTTTCCATAAATGTCATTGTCTATTTTTTAGATTTTTTTTTAAACTTTGCAACAATATTTAAAATAGTTAGACATTGAATTTTGAGTTGGAATTTTTTGTGAGGGATTTTCATGATTTTTTAGTCCTTCCAACAAATTTTCAAGACATTTCGAGTTTCTTATTCCATACTCTCAATTTTACCTATACCTATGTTTTGATGTATTTGGTGTACGAAGAACAAATAACCAAACCAAACAAAAGTTCATCAAAAAGATAAAATGAAATGAAACTAACCTTGAAGGTGGGTGTGGTGCTGAAACAAAACAAATGTCACAAAAGAGTACATGTGGACAAAACCAATCGGTCAAAATGAAATAAAATCATACATAAAGTACTTAATCAACGTAAAATGAAAGAAAAATGGAAGAAATGTTGAGGTTGATGGTCGCAAAAATGGAGAATTAAAGTAATGGTAGCATAGAGAAAATGAAGAAGAACGAAGAAGAAATGTGCAAGATGCTTTGTCACTTCGCGAAATTTAACCCTAGAAACAAATTTTATTACCTCGGTTATTTTATTAATCGAAGCAATAAGGTGTCTATTGTCTCGGTTCTATTAAGAACCGTCTAAAGCCTCCTAAAAATTTTTTTAAAAAAAATAATATTTTCATTATTTTATGTCTCGATTCGTGCCATAACTGAAGCATAAGGACTTTATGGCCTCGATTCTTTAAACAACTGAGGCCATAAACCTAGTTCAAATAAAAGTCAACTAAAAGGTCAAATTTGTAGAGGGATATGACCTCGATTGTTTATAGAACCGAAGCCATATACCCCTTTAGACTTAAGATCTTTTTTAACTGAGACATATATGTTTGCGATAATTACAAATATGCCGTCGTGCCATTTCATGCTTCTGTTGCAATGAAATTGGTGCCAAATATGCAAATTAATATCCATCTTTTATACTAGTGTTTTACACAATCCATAACACATATTTCTTCAATCTAACCATTGTGATAGATACTTAGAGGTTTGTGACTAGAAAAATAACTTTCGCAATTTTGAGAGAAATATGAAGCTTATTTTGTTTCTATTTGTTTGGAATTATCTTAGTAAAATCTTCATTTCTTTTTTTTTAACCATTACATTGACCTAAAACTTTTACATATGGTTTGTAACAAATATTTATTTAACTTTAACATTGGGTTCTTCCATCAGAGGTTTGTGTTTAAAGAAGTTAGTTTCACAGTTTTAGGGATTTGAATATTATATTAATTTTTTGTCTAACTTATTTTTGTAAAAGCTCTTCCCAATTATTTAATTGTTGGATTGGACTAAAATTTTGAAAGATATCCCAAGAAACCTAATTCTATATTTTTATTGTGGTGATAGATAATTAGAGGCTTTTAGTCAAATCAATGAACTTTTCATTTTTGAGAGAAATCTGAATGTCACTTTGTTTTTGTTGTTTTGCATTGCCTCAATAAAACTTTGGTTTCCATTTTGCTATCCATTAGATTGAGCTGAAATTTTTATACATAGTTTGTAAAACATAGTCGTTTATCTTAACCATTGAGATTGTCAATTAGAGTTCTTTGGTTTGAGATATTTGTCTCGTAGTCTTAAGAAAAAGAATTCAAAACTTAAACGATGAAATTTTCTTATAAATATAGTGGTCGAGTAAACTATGTGAATTCTTATGTGCTATTGTGAATTGTTGTAAAGGGTAGGATGTAAGTAATACTTTGATATGAAGTAATGATGGGTAGTGTATTGAGATGAGATTCCATGTGGAGGCTATCCTAGCTCTGCTAGTATTAGAAACATGTAGATTAATATTTCTAGTGGTGAGATCTGGTGGAGGTTTTTCTATTGTGGATATAGAAATTTACCTTATCATGGTCTAGTTGTAATTATGAGTTATAATTCTCAAACATGTAGTTATAGCTCCTCAAGGGTAGGAAAGAGACATGATAGGTGCAAAGTCTTTGAGTCACTCAATACACTAGCCTTCTAGAAGAAAATTCAGATGTCTATTTTATGAACGGGTTAAGAGTGTTGGGTTGTAAGGACTGTATTATACATATATTGATGATTGTTGTTGAATTATTAATCTAAGAGTGGATGATACATGTTGATTGTAAAGTAGATTTAATTGTTTTATATATTGTGTATGCTATCAAGATGGTATAATTTGTTGGATCTCGATTGAAATTCTTGAATATTTTATTATTGTAATTATGAATAATGTTCTCTATCTTATTCTTTTATTTTGTGGATATGGTTTCAATCTGCAATGATCATGTAATTGTTATACGTGAACAAAAGTACTAGATAGAAATTCTTGAATAAAATCTTGAGGTGCAATAGTAAAAATAATTTTTGTATCATATTTAATATTGTAGAAATTGGAAATTTCATTGTGTATTGAGTGTTAAGAGTATCTTGGTTATACCAAGTTAACCAAGTTAAGGATATGATGTGAAAATTTTGATATGTACTTATGTTAAAATTTACGAAATAATGTAATTAATAGTATGTTGTTTCGGTTGTGACTAGTTTTTAGCGAAAATCTTTATTTGATGGATGTATGAAGAAATTTATTAAGCAATTTGGGTCAACAGTTGTTACGCTAGTTTAATCTTTAGGCTGAAAAAAAAAGTAGCTAAAGTTCTTTCCTATTATCTTGTAAATTCTTCTATGTTTAAATTTTGTATTTTCGAAAATTTTACATAATTGTTGATAAAATCTTACTTCTATATTATTATCCATGTTAAGAATATGTAGATATGATTGAACTGGTCAAAATATCACTTTAAATTGACTGGTCCGATCAGAGTTTAAATCCAAGTGCAACCACCAACAAAATAGTATTGATAATATATAAAAAAAACATTAAAAATACACCAAAACTTAATAATATTAAAAGAGAGAAATAACATATTTGACTTTTAAAATCCCAATACCAGAAAAGATTAAATATATCATAATAGTTAAGGTTTAATAATAGATAATAATATTTACAAAAATAAAAAAGGTTTTGAGAAATAAATCATAAATACTTATATTTTCATTTTAAATAAAAATAAAATTTATAATACATTTTTATTAACAATAGTCGTTGATTTGTTTTAAATTTGTTTTTTATTAATAATATTTAGACTTTGACTTGTCCAGCAACTGTTAAACTATTTAATTAGAAGTGCATTATATGATTTAATCCACGACACTAATATTATGTTTGTTTATAGGTAAGACACTGTTTCTAAACATTATTAAAGATATGTTTGCAGATAAACTTATGTTCATTTTAACATATTTGAGAGCAAGAAAATGTGGGGATTTACGAGATTCTTTAATTTTCATATCTCTCTCTTCAAATGCGTTGATTTAAGGATATTATGTATGAAAATACATTTTTTCCTTAGCATTTTTTTTTATTCACATGCATTTTTACTCTTTTGACCAGACAGAGAATCCTCAAATTAAAACACATATTTTTCATGCATTTGAGGGGAGTTGTTGGTCTAGGTTGAATTTTTTGTAGGTGCTTGATTGATGGAGTAACCAAAAGGGAACAACTGTAGTGAGAGTTAGAAGTTGTGGATGAAGATGAAGGAGTAGGAAACTAATTCCCACTCGACTGGATCTGATTCCTTGAAGTACAAAAGTATAAGGGAATTGATTCTCATGACATTAGAACTGATTCCATGACATTGTAAAGGAAAAAAGGAGTTGAATAACATGACCCTGGAACTAATTCAAGTAAGAGAAAGGGAAGGTTATGTTTTGGTTTTACTTGTTATTAATAATAATATAGTAATAATATTGAATAATAATAAAAAGAACAACAATATTAAATAATAATAATAATAAATATCAATAAGTTGTTTCAGGTGAATTATCCATGCGTGTGGTTTTCAATTTTGTGTTCACTGATAGGAGGTGTGCAGTCAAGCTGTAAGATGTGTTGTCAAGTTATGAGGTGTGCAACTAAACTGTGAGGTGTGTTGTTGGGTTGTGAGTGTAGTCGAGTTGTGAGTGTGCTACCGAACTATGAGGTGTGTTACTTATCTTTGAGGTGTGTCGTCAAGCATTATGGTGTGTTGCCCAGTTGTGACATGTGCTATCGAGCTGTGTTGCTTATCTTTGAGGTGTGCTACCTAATTGTGAGGTGTCCTGTTGTTATAACTCCGGCAAGTGTACCGAACCGTATCAAGTAATATAAATGGTAAGACCAAGTATCGTTTTACATAGAGACTCATTGGCATACACAGTCATGCGATTTGTTGATTATTTAAGACTTGAAAAACAAAAATTAGGTTTTAGAATGCAAAACAAAAAATAAACATGAATGCAGTTGTTGATCAATTGACCAAAAGAATACGCAGGTAAAATGATAAGATATATGGATGAGTTATGTTGTTGGGGTTTCCGACTTTATCCTATCCACTCTTATGTATTTACAAATTCAAATCCTTCATTAATGTCAATGCCACTTTCTAATTTACCTTAAACCCGATGTCTCGATGAAGAGAGCCTACTCCTAATTACTAGTTTACAATGTCTAGTCTCCCTAGCAATTAGTCATGCATTACATTCGCACAGAAGCTTAAAGGCAATCGGTCCTTCTATCCCTATGTCTATGTAATATTGCTCCTGAGAGAATTTTCCCAAGTCTAGATTTCCCCGTATGTGTCCATATCGACAAAATCAATGATCATGCAATTGAATGAGTTAAACAAAGCATCCATAGAATATAGAAGAAAAACTCTAACAATTAATGAAGTAAAGCATATATTATAAAGATTCAATTCAATACATGAGAGTTTCAAAGGATTACATCGTTTTCCCAACTATATAAAAATAATGAGAAAAATGAAAGATAGAACCCTAGAAATTGTAGATTGGAGCTTTTGCATCCAAAATCCGCCTCCAAGGGGTGAAGAGAGTGTTTTTGCGCCTCTTTCTGTCAAAAGATACCCTCTGTGGGTCATGCAAATCAATATATAGTTCGTAAAAAATAGCAGAAACTGGCCCAGGTCCACGAGACTGGTGCGCAGTGCTGGTTTTGTTGCTTAGCAGTAGGCGCGACACTCAGAAATATCACTCAACGTTGATGCCCAGGCCCCTGGCAGTGAACTCACTGAAGAGGCTGGCGCTCAGCAGTGGAATTGCCGCTTAGAGGTGGCTGCGACACTTATTTTTCTCCTCAGTGTTGGCGCTTAAGCATCGCCCAAAGAATAACTCCACAACGAAGCTAGCGCTCAGCGGTGGAATTGGTGCTCAGTGCCATGTGCGATTCTTCTTTTAAGTACTTTTCCTTTTTCTCTTGAGTTCGACTCCTTACTACTTCAGCTTCTTTCATCTAATTCATGTTAATTCCTACCTAAATAAGGAAAACCAAGCATAATACCAATAATACTACCTTCAACTCATTTGCATTTATGAAAGTTAATGTGTGATAAGATAAATTTAGGCTTAATACCTCTTTTGGTCCCTCGAAAGAGGGGAAATGTTCAGAATCGTCCTACCTTTTTTAAAAAGTTAAAAACGGTCCCAACTTGTGAAAAATTGGTCAAGTTAATCCTTTTTTGTTATGACGTCAAATTTTTAACAGTGCAGCTGCCACCCTGGAGAAAACTTAATGACGTGCCCAATTTATCTGACTGCATGGCTCTTTGAGGGTAAATGAGGTGTAAAATAAAAAATTGGACAAAAAAAAATAGATTGTGTGGCAATGTACTGTGGGAGGTTAAAAAAAGAGGGATTAGGGTTACAATGAAATCGCGATTTAGGATTAAACATTCTGGTGAAAAAAAGATTCAAATAAATGTGATCTAAGCTAAGAAAACCAAGATGGAGTTTCAAAATCTAGGTTTGTTTTGTTCTAACACAGATAAAATAAAAAAAAAAACAAAATGGACACCAAAGTTATTTCCAAGAGAGCTACCCATCTTCAATCTTTATGTGGAAAAAGCAAAACGAAAGAAGAGAGAGCATAGATGAAAGTTGTGATGAGATTTTTATGTGGCAAGTTGGAACCAAACAGTTACATAACTGTGCTATTGTCTCTCCACCTAATGTGTTCCGAGGAAAAATTGAATTTCAATGCAATGGGTGTTGTTTGGGAATTGAAGGAAGAAACGAATAGAAATGCAGTGGAGACTGCTCCATGGATGGCAAGCCTAACCCGAATTCCTCCTCCCCAGACTTCCTCTGCCACATTCAAGCTGCCTTGAAACGACACCCTCCACTCGATCCATAATCCCCTTTGAGTTCGTACTCACTCATTCAACTCAGTTCAAATCTCATTTTAGGGTTTCTCCTTTTCAAGTTCAATGCAGTCCAATAGCATAAGGCCAAGGTGCACGCTACTTCCACTTCCTAAACCCTCGCCGCAAAGGCGCCTGAAATTGAATTCTCATAGAGACGCCTCTGTCGTGACCACTGCACCGCGAAGAGGTCATGTATGTGTTTCCCTGCTAAACAGCCCAAAATAGAGAAGATGTGTCACGTTCTCGCATCTCTGTCGTCTTTGCCGCCCAAGGCTTTTGCCTTTGCTCGAGACAAGGATAACTCTCAGAGTAGAGTTATCTGCAGAAGAACTCAGGGTTGGGTTGTTAGCGTGAAAGAAACAAAAGAAAATTGGGAAGAAGAAGATAAGTTCTTAATCAGGTTTTTGGTAGTGAATCAACTTTTAAAAATTTAATTAGAGTTAAAGTGGTTTTAATTAAATTACCTATTAAGATTAGAGGTAATTAGAAATTATTTACAGTGGTTAATGAAACCCTAATTCTTCATAAATTTTTTAATTAAAGGAATCTTCGCCCAATTCAATATTTTTTAGTAATTATTTAATTTTTTAATAATTATTTATTTTCCTTTAAAGGATTATTCAATTTTATTTTACTCCTCATTCACCCTCACGGTGCCACGCAGTCAGATAAACTAGACACCTCATTAACTTTCTCCAAAGTAGCAACTACACTGTTAAAATTTTGACGTCGTAACAAAAAGGAATTAACTTGACCAATCTTTTCACAAGTTAGGATCGTTTTTAACTTTTTGAAAAAGATAAGACGATTCTGAACACTCTCCTTTTTTCGAAGGACCAAAAGAGATATTAAGTCATAAATTTAATAAACTAAAAGAATATGTTAATTGATAAAAATAAAAAATTAATATTATTTATATTCATTATTATTACTATTATTTATGTTATTATTATTATTTTATCGTTATTACTATTTATTTCAAAAATTAACTATTTAAAAATAAAATTATCCAATTTTCTTTGTAAATCTCTTCAATATTGAAGAGAAAGTTAAAACAAAATAAATTTTCGATTTTTGCATTTATTGTCATCTCGAGTCTATTTTCTCCTTAAAGAGTAGAGTCGTCAAAATGGGTCACAACCCGCGGGCCAACCCGGCCCGTCACGGGTTCGGGCCGGGTTAGGTTTGAAAAATACAACCACTTATATGTGGGTCAGATTTCAACCCGGCTCATTTAGACCCGGCTCATGTCGGTTGAACCCGTGGTGAGTCGGGTTGGCCCACCAACCCACCTACCTAATTTTATTTTTTTAATTTATTATTTTATTTATGAAACCCTAAAAAATAAAATACTCTCTTCAGTCACTGTGTATACCAAAAAAGTAACCCTTGCTCTCACAAATCACTCTCATGGTACTTGCTCTCATTATTATTAGTAATGCGGGATTTATTTAATTATTTATTACTTTGTGTTTGAATATCATTAGTTAACACTTTTTTTTCTTGAATTGTAGATGGAGATAAAGAAGATTATTTAAGAGAGCAAAATATTGTGGATTTATCTATTCAAGATTCTAATATCGTAAATGGATAAGGAACAAAACAATGATGAATATAAGAAACTTATTTGTATGTTTTTTGTGTTTGTTTTTGGATGACATTTGGATTATATTATATTTTTTATTATTATTTTGAATTGTCTTTAACATAATTTTTTAGGAGTGAAATTTGTTTAAATTTAAATTACAGAAAGTTTGTATTTTTTTATTTTAAAAAAATGTAATTAAATGGGCTAGTGAACCAACCCGTTTACCCACCAACCCGTGGTGGGTAGGGCCGGGTTCAAATTTTTCTAGCTCGCTAATAAATGAGTTGAGTTGGGTTGACTCACTAAGTGATCAACCCATGGTAGGTTGGACCGGATCGAATCGAATTACCCGTTTTGACAACTCTATTAAAGAGTGTATTTTACTCGGAAAAAACAAAGAGATCCTAAATTATTTTGTTAATACTTTGGTCAAATTGTCCGGTATGAAGTACTCCTCATAGAAACTAAGTAAATTTAACTATTTTAATTATAATAAATTAGTAATTAATGATATTACAAAATAGTAATACATCAATGGCAAAAGGTTGGAGTATCATAAAATAAAAAATAAATATATTATTACTATTAACTAAATTTAGTTGAGTTGGATGATATTTATATTACGACTCAACCAAATCTAATGAATTAGGTTAAATAAATTGAACAAAACGTGTCGGCAAGCTGTATCCAACCAACTTCTAACCTTTGCAAAATGTTTGAGGCATGAAATGAAGAATAATTTTTGGTAGCATAGTAATTGAAACCCTCAATTCATTGAAAGGTTGATGACGATGGATGTGTACTAATTTTCATTGTTTAAAGATATTATTAACTATGCAAATTAATTGGAACAAGTGATAGAGATTTTAATTTATAAGTCAATTAATGAATAATTTTAAATTTCACATTAATAAAATTTATTTTAACATTATTTGTTGGATTTTTTATAAATATATAATTTTATATTTTTGAGGTGTTTTGTCTTCAACAAGAGAGTGTGTGTTAGAAATTTCATTAAAACTAAATTACATTTTATATATATATATATATATATATATATATATATATATATATNATATATATATATATATATATATATATATATATATATATATATATATATATATATATATATATATATATATATATATAAATTGATATAAACATTACTTTACAAGTTTGATTTCTAAGATTGTTATAAATTTCTGTCGTTCCTATCAATAATAGATATCACCTTATGAAGCAGATACGCAACCTCCCTTATCTTTCCAAATAAAAATTAAATATTTTTTCCAAAATTATATAAATAATAATAAAATAAACATGATCGATATTATTATGAATTTAATGAAAGAAAAAGTGTACAAATATTATTTTTTTTGTTAAACATCAAAAGAAATTATAATTAGATAAATATCAATTGATAAATATCAAATGATTATAAAAAAGAGAAAAATCATGAAATAAGTGTCTTAAAAATAACTTAGAAAAAAACAACAACAAAAAAATATTCTAGATAAATTAGGAATTTTATATATATTATAATAATTTAAAATAAGAAGGAATATTTAAACAAATGAAAATCAAGATAAAAATACATATATTTAGTTTAAAAATTAGATATTAGTCGTACATGTCAATATTTATGTGCTTGTAATCATTGAACGTATGAGTTGTTGGTCTTCGATCAATACCCATAAAAGAAGTTTATTTGAGTTATTTGATTTTGCCGCTAACAACGTGTTTTTGATAGACTGAAACATTTTCATGTAAGCAAAAGTTGAAAAATCAATACATACGAAAAACACAAAAAAATGATAAAATTAAATCTCAAACTTTCCTTGAAGTTATGGGGAAGATTGTAAAAGAATGATAGCAATGGATTATCAAACACGAAATATTAATTTTTATTTGATTAATAGTTTTAATTTCACAATTAATAATTCTCATAATAAGTTATTTTAAAATAATTAATTTATAAATTATTTTTTAAATATATTAATATTTAATTAAATTTATTTTATTATATCAATCAAATCTATTATCTTTTTCAACCCTTCCTCATCAAACACTCTATGAGAGAGACATGAAAATAGTTGAACTAGAAAACAATGACGTGACAAGTAACATTAAAGAGATGTGTATGTGTAGGAAAACATTAATTTAATATATTAGTAGTGTGAGACAATGTCGGAGAAAGCAATGTAAGAAGATTGCTATTAAATGGCTATAGTGTTAGGTTTATATTCCAAAATTTTCAGTATCCATCACTCTCATGAACGTGTTTTAAATTGTATAATATGTAACCCTACGGAATGGAGTAAACATTCCTTGAAAACTGGCCCTTCGTCATTAGTGGGGTTGCACTCTGCTGCTCTTTTAAGATTAATTCATGACGATGGAAATATATATTTTTAAGTTAATGGTTAAAATTTCACATCGATTAAAAATAAGACTAATTTATAATATATAAATGGAATGTAAATCTTATTTTTAAAAGCCGCTTTTGTAGAATTCAATTATATTTAAAATTCACTTTCTAATATGATATGATATCAGAGTCATGATTAGAATATATCATAACAATATTTTTTGTTTCTATAAAATATATAAAATTTAACTATAAAGTACATGTGAATATATTCTCGAGTTAATGGTTAAAAGTTTCATATCGATGAGAGATAAGATCAATTTATAATATATAAATGAAATGTAAATCTTATTTTAAAAGTCGATTTTGTAGAATTGAATTAGACTTAAAATCCAGCTTCTAATATGATATCAGATTTATGATTAGAGTATGTCATAACAATACTTTTTTTTCTATAAAATATATCCATATGATTTATAAACTAACTAATTGACTTATTATAAAATATATTATGGAATTTAACTCAAATTTCATTAATGTTAAATCTTCTTAGTACATCTCTTTCGATACATTTCACACTTAAATTTTTAATAATAATATATATTGAATTATGATTGAATAAGATTGGAAAGAAAAACATGCGACAATTTGATAAGCTATTAATCAGTTACTTAATACTAAAGATTAAGAGTTTTGGTATAAAGTTAGTAATACCTAACTAATCCAAGATCTGCAAGAATGCTTATTGGTTAGCTAAATCTACAAGTTGTTTTAAGGTGTTTCTATATAAAATTTTGATTGATGGTTACTTTCTACCAACTTGTTCAATAGTGTACAAATATAATGGATCCGCATCAAAAATACAAGTTGAGCATCAAAAAGTATTTTAGGGTTTTAACAAATCCTCCATAAAGCTTAGTTAATCTTACTTTTTCAACTTGCATAAATAAAGTACATATAAAAATAGTATGGACTAGAGTCTTACAACATACCCGTCAACTGAAAATTGATAATAAAAGAGATAATAATTTTATACTATATTATTCATATTTGAGTGTATACATAAACTTCATATTTTATTCTATTATTATTTAATGATATATTTTGATATCTGAAAGTAAAGAGAACGAAATAATAATCATGTTTTAATTTAAAATAATAATTATTAATGCTAATTTTTTATTAAGACAACCATTTGTTTGATAAATATTTTTGACAGATGGAACTTTTCGATCTAAACTAATCGGATATGCAGAAATATGATACTTTATACACGTAATTAAATATATACTTTCTAAACATTAATTTTGATTAATATGATATAACTTTTGTCCTCTATGCAACAAAGAACAACAAAGTGATAAGTCGAACCAGCTAGGAACCATTATCAGAAACCTCTGCTTCAATTCCATATAAACAACTAATAATTAAAAATACTGTTATATAAAAGATTCTCAATTATAAAAACATTTTACATATTTTCTCACTTTGACTAAGCACTAATAATAATTGAAACATCTAAACATTCACTCAGCATACAGCAAATCTGCAAAATAATAATGCTTGCAGCTATAAAAGGCCAAAATATATGGGAATCATAAATATATAAGAAAATAGAAAAGCAACGAATAAAACAGTTTGCTTAATTTAACAATTTTTTTATTTTGTTTTTCTTGCTGTATTTATCTGACTTTTGCTGTTTGATAAGACGTTGCTGTGATTAACTGCGGGTAGCATTTATTGAGTCTAATATCGATCAATGCATTTCTCTACATATACATCTGTACATGTTTTCATCAAGAATATTCTCACGTGTTCTAATTAATCAAGTCAAAAAAATATAATTATTAACATGCTTAGATACATAACTCTAACTAAGCTAGAGTTAAACAAATTCTCAAAACTTAAAGGTTTAAATATTTTTTGTTCCTAAGTTATAAGTTATGTTCAGTTTAGTCCCTCCTTTTAAAAATGTCAATCTTTGATTTCTAAGTTATAAAAAATGTATTAAATTAGTGTTAACCGTTAATGAAATCAATGAAATATATATCAAGTTGTCATCCAGATATGGAGATTTTGCAACTTTCAAAGAACCCACAAGTATGAGAGAATATAGATAAGACTCATTTGATACATATTTCATTGATTTCGTTAATTGTTGAAACTGATTTGATACATTTTTTATAACTTAGGGACCAAAGATTGACATTTTTAAAAGCGGAGATTAAAATGAACATCAGGTTATAACTTAGGGAAAAGAAAATTTAAACCAAACTTAAACTATATCTTTGCAAACTTAATAATAAGTTAGTAATCAACCAGCTGAGTCCAACTTTACTTGTTAATTTTCAATCCTAATTTAAAGAATCTATCATGTCTGGTGAGTCATCACTCTTAATTTATTTATACATTTAATAAATATTTAATATTAATATTTATTTCTATGTTTGTATTTTAGTGAAAGAATAGGTGCTTCATTTATATAAAGACAAGTGTAGATATAATTCATTGCATTTTAATGTTACGTACTTACAAGTTGGAAAATAAAGCTGATGGAGATGATGATCTATTATTGATAGTGATGTTCTTACTTCTTCCTTGCAATGAGTTTTTTTTTCTTTAAAAAAAATAAAAAAATAAGACCTAAACTTTTGTTGAGCGAAAACTTTGACTAAATCACATGCTGTATCAAAGATTTTAGTTTTCTTCGTGCACCATTCCTTGATCATGGTCTTGTCGCGATTCAGATCTTTATTTCTAACGTTGGACAATGCGACATGTTCCACCAAGAATGGACCATTTTTCCTTTTACGAGTGCTATCAATGGTCCATTCTTTAATATATTTTCTCTATATATATAATATTAATTTAAATTTATATTATGTTAAAAACAATTGATTGAAATCTATAACCTGTAATTTCAGATTATGCATGTAATTTTCAAACTTTAAAACATTTGTCTCTTAAATATGTTTTCTTTCTTTATATTTTTATATTACGAGAATGGGAATACCTAAAGATTACTATGCATATCTAATATTATGTTTACGTATCTCTATCATATTTTAGTTTTAGTAAGAGAACGTATTGTCTATTCTTTTACCAAATAATCATGTTTTTAATAGACTTGGGTATTCATATTTTATAGAATTTGTGAAACAAAAAACTATATATTGCACGGTTTATTAATGTCTACCTTAAAAACAAATCTCCATCATATAATAATGAGTTATACTATATTTTTTATAAGTATTTCAAACTAAAAAAATTAGCTTAAAATTTATGGGAAGAAAAAAGACCCTTTAAAAGACTATAAATTTCTGAGCTCGGGATTTAAGACAAAATGAGATCTTAGTAAAAAGCTAGAGTTGATATTTGAAAATTTAGAATCGTAACATAAATGATGTCTTGATATAAAAAGGGAAAATTAAGGTAAATAATAAAAGAATCAGTGAAATAAAATTTAAAAATGTTTAAATATTAAATACCATGTGTGGAACGTGTTATTACAAAGTGTATTTCGATCAAACAAGCCAGCTAATTAAGATCATAATGCCTTTTTTTTATAGATTTAAAAATAGAAATTCGAACTTAATTAGTGTCACTCAAATTAATCACTTGTTGTGTGTAAATAATAATAAAGTTATATACTACGTACAAGAAAGATTAATTCAATATCGAATGAGAGATACTTTTGTATTTAAAACGAAGCCCTAAATAATAATAAAAAATAATTTCTAACTTTAATATATTTGATATTTATCACAGATATTTACTTACTTACTCAATTGTCAATTTCAGAAGATAAATATGTCCTGGGTATAAACAAAATTTCACATTACTAAAATATTAGAGATGGATATGAGTTTATATACACATAAGATACCTCCATTGATAAGAGATCTTTTAGAGTGATACTAAAAGCAAATCCGTGAGAATTTGATCCAAAACGAACAATATCTTTATCATTGTGAAAACTTATGTGTATATGTGAGTGTTGAATTCCTCTCTACAAATAGTTTCAGAGCCTATAGTTCAGGTTTGGTAACCGGGTTCAAACGAGTACGTCCCTCTATGATCGAGTGAAATCCTAGAAGGTGAGTCTCAATATGGAGACTAATGTTGAATCCTTCCTTACAAACAGTAGAACCAATGGTTCAGGAAACGAGTACGTCTCTCTATAATCGGATGAAACCCTAAAAAGTGAGCCATTGGCCGATAACCTAAAAATGAATCATAAGAGGTGAAGAATAAAAAATACTTCCTACAAATAGTATGAGAGCATATCAGACCATACCTCCATTGAGAAGAGAAATAGAGAACAGAACCATGGCAATGGAGCTTTGAAAACCGGAAACTTTGGTGTTGAAATTGGGTCTAGGAACAGGCACATGGATAGGATCAGAGAGAGGGAAAGGGATGTGTACAGTGTCCATGAATCATGAGCTGTGATCCATTATCCGTACCTTTCACATGCAGCAGATAAGTACAAAACTCATTAAGGATATACATTTTCTCCTTCTACTGTTACTTTATTCCTTTATCACTCTTCTTCCTGTGCCTTCCCTGTCACCCTAGTGTTTCATCCAAACACCTCTCTAATTATCTCTTCGCCTAAGATTCTACTGCTTTCATATTATCCAAATATAAATTTAAATCTTGCTTAAATAAAAAAAAAAAGTTAACTATCATATAAAAATAAAAATTTATAAAAGTTTTTAAATAGAAAGTAGTGTAATTAATTCGTATAAACTCAAGTTCACATCATTCTACATAACAAAAAATTGTATTTAGTTACGGAGTATCACAAACATATATAACTGGTTTATGTTCAGTTTACAAGGAAAAGCATGTAACTGTAAAAACATATATATAAATATATATATATATATATATATATATATATATATANATAACTGGTTTATGTTCAGTTTACAAGGAAAAGCATGTAACTGTAAAAACATATATATAAATATATATATATATAAATATATATATATATATATATATATATATATATATATATATATATATATATATATATATATATATATATCCACGTTGTTTATATATATAGAATATGATAATTTGAGTTAAAAGAGATACTTTTATTTTTATTTTTTAATATGCAATATAAATTCAATTTCGGATTTCTGTCTACAATAAATATTTCCTAATCAGTAGTCAGTTTTTTCAGTCAAAGAAAATTGATCATGTTGCAAACAGAAAGATGCTCTGGTTTGAAAAAAGTAACAGCAGATATCAACATTAATGAACAGCAGACACGGCTTGAAAGAGACCCGTTGGCATTGCTCAGATCGCTAAGAAACAAGGAGCAAATATATAAGTGAATGAATTTTTGAAATTCTGAACCTTTTAAATTACTTGGTCTTTTACGTAATTGTAAATATGCAACTTATATTGATTTTTAATATTTATTTATTTAAAATTTTTAATACGAGAAATACTAATTTCTTTTTTATAAATTTTAAAGCTTGATAATGGGAGGGAATATATTTTTGAAAAAGAAAATTGGATAGCATGATGAAAGGAGAGTTGGCTTATCTTATCTGATCTATTACTGTTTCTTGTTGTCGTCATTCATCATGAGGAATCAATCTTTAACATGTATATACATTGTGTTGCCTGTGAGCTACATAATCTTCCATTATTGAAAAAAAAAATAAAAAAATAAAAGAAACTTTTATTAACTCTATTTTCATTTTCTATTGTAACAAAAAATTTAAAAAGTCATTTACCATTGTTATTTTTATAAAAAGAATATAAAAGTTTAGCTCTCTTCTATTGAAAAGGACGAGCCCCACTCGTTATTAATAAAAGATGCCCAAAAGAGGAGGCCCACGACGCATGGGGCGAAAGACACATTGGAGGTTTTTGGAATAAAAAAGTTTAAGTGAAGCACAGCTGGCTGGTTTGTGAGTGAGAAGACGTGCGCGAAGGATTCATGGCAGCATTGGAGGTTAACATTTAGAAGAAGAAGAATAACGTACCGATTGGGATAATAGATTTATCTAGAGGTAAAGAGAGTTTTTATCATTATAAAATATCTGTGTTATAAAATATCTGTGTTATTGTATTATAAGAACATTATAGAATAGTGAAGAAGAAACTTAGATATATATAGAGTTCCGATGAGGTGAGAAGAGAGAATCGAGATTCAAAATAATCCCTAACAAAAAATTGTAACAAATCCTAAGTCCAAACAACTACAAAACAAAAACATTAATAGTCACTCCTCAACCTGGATGGTGAATATTCTCTAATTCAAGTTTAAGAGTGATTATCTAAAACGTGTGGTGAGGAAACTTGGTGAAGACATCAATGAGTTGTTCTTCGGAACGAATGGGAAGAAAACGCAAAAGTTTAGCTTGAATCTTCTCACGCACCACATGACAATCCAACTCGATGTGCTTGGTCCGCTCATGGAAACTCTGGTTGTGAGCGATGTGCCTTGTTGAGTTATTATCACAATAGAGGACGACGGTGACAATAGGTTGAACCTGAAAATCTTGAAGAAGATAGTGAAGCCATTGTATTTCACAAACAGTGGCAGCTAGGGCACAATACTTTGCTTCTGTAGAGGACCTGGAGCTAGTGCTTTGCTTCTTTGATCTCCATGATATAAGGGAGGAACCCACAAATATGTAGTTACCAGTGGTAGATCTCCTTGTGTTAGGGCAGGTGGCCTAATCTGAATCACTGAAGCCTTTGATCTAAATATCAGAATTGACAGCAAAGAAGATTCCTTTTGAGGGACTAGATTTGATGTATCTAAGGATGTGCTGCAAAGCTTGATAATGATATTTAGCAGGTTTTTGCATGAATTAACTTAAAAGATTGACAGCAAAACACAAATCAGGTCTAGCATTAGTAAGATAGAAGAACTTCGCTATCAAGGGAACTAGTATAGGGATTATCCAAATAGTTATCATCCTTGTATAAGGAACTAGTATTACTTAGAAACGGTGTGGAGCATGGCTTGCTTCCCATCACTAGTGCAAAAGCGTTGTTTAACGTCACCCATAAGACGTCAGTTAGAGGGTAGCTCGACGTATATTAATGGACGGTGGCATTACCGTAAATAAGTTGGTAAACAAGACATCGGTTTTTAGGGCAACCGACGTCTATGATATAGTAAACGTCTGCTCTGCCCTAAACCGACGTCCAAGGGTCTGAGGTAGGCGAGAAGATAGTCTTATCTATCCCATTGACATCGGTTGTGATGGGGGCTGACGTCTACTTGGCTACAATTAATGCTCTTCACATGATTCCCAGGCGCTTAGACGTCACGTAGTAAAAAATCGACGTCTATAATGCTATAGACGTCTTTGCTCCCTTAACTTGGCGTCAATGGGCCTGTTCGGAAGGCGGGAAGACAATCAATTTCTGTAATATAGACGTCGGATTTCTGGGGGAGTGACGTCTATGTGGCTGTAATTAATGTTATTCACCAAATTCACAGGCACTTCGACGTCTGGTATCAGGGCGTCGACATCTGGTATCAGGGCGTCAACATCTAAAATGTTATAGACGTCGACGCCCCAGGACAATCGTCGTCTACTTCCCTGACAGGAAATGAAATGTCAATCCGATCAGCGTCGTAGACGTTGACGCCCCGTTTGTCTGACGTCTAATGTGCATGCAAAAGGCAGATTAAAAGTTATCTTGGACGTCATATTAATGAGATAACCAACGTCTATCTGACTATAGACGTCGGTTTCTATAGCAATCGACGCCTCATTTCATGTTAAATAAACCGCAGACTCGCAGTTTCGCGGCATTGCATTCTAGTTTCTGATAACATCATCGTCTTTCTCCTCTTCTTTTTCTCTCTTGCGGCATTGCATTCCAGGTGCGTCTTTTTTTATTTAAACCATTTAAACTTTGTTAAGTCCAATTATATTAGTCTTTCATCGATTATCTTCTGGTTCAACTGATTAAAATTTGTTTTCCTTTGTGTTGTGTTTTAGTGCAGTTTTGTTCCTCTCTTGGGGTAACGTAGTACCACATTCTGCCTTTGCTAGCTTCCTCCCAGAAAAAGCGACATCTTTTGGATTTCTTGTGGCGTTTCGACCTAAAAACGACCCTGGGTCGTTGCATAGTTATCGTTTCACCGTAATGGAACTAGGCAAGAACCCAGGTTCGGTTTTGGGTTGAAATGTCATGAGCAATTTAAAAGACGCAAGCTTTTTTTTTGGGAAACTAGCAAAAACAGAGTGTGCTACTAGGCTATCCAAAGACAGGAACAAAACTACACTAAAACACAATGACTATGTTAGACGTCGGTGTATGCATTAACTGACGTCTATAGTGACATTAGACGACGGTTAGTGACATGTTCGAAGTCTTTACGTGCTCTTAGACGTCGGTTAATGCTTACTCCAACGTCTATATAGTGCCCTTAGACGTCGGTTCAGGCCTACATCGACGTTTATTGATGTCAGCCATGGCACTAACTGACATTTGTATAGACGTCTGTTATATGGAAGTTCGACGTCCCATTAACGTCACCCGTAATGACGTCGGTTGTGAAAAAGACATTAAAAGCCCAAAATAACAGACGTCTAAAGCCCTTTCTGCACCAGTGCATCATTCCTGTTTCCTCAAGGATATCCAGTGCATACTTTCTTTAACAAAGGTGTATACCTTTTCTAAACCTAGCAACCTTAAATCCTAAAAATTATTTGAGTTCTCTCATATCTTTTATCTGAAACTGATGATGCAGGAGAGTCTTTATGTTATTAATCTTACTCAAAGAATTTCTTGTTGAAACAATTTCATCTACATACACTAGTAAGGTTGTGAAGTCTGTTGAAGTCCTCTTGATAAAAGGAGAATGGTCAGAACTAGACTGAATATAACCAGCAGAAATAAGAAAAGTAGATAGTTTGTCAAACCATTGCTTGTTGGCCGTTTTAGGCCATGGAGAGATTTAGTCAATTTACAAACTCGTCCCTTAGTGTTTGTATTAAAACCAGGAGAAGGATCCATGTAAACATCTTCATTTAGGTCCCCATGCAAGAAAGCATTATCCACATCCAGTTGATGCAAAAACCAGTTCCTTGAGGCAACAAGAGCAAGAAGCAATTTGACAAAAGTAAGTTTAGCAACAGGAGAAAAGATATCCAAAAAATATATTCCCTCTTGTTGGGTTTAACCTTTCACAACTAGTCTGGTCTTATACCTTTCCATAGTACCATCAGCTTTATGTTTGACTTTGTAAACCTATCTACACCCAATGGATTTCTTTCCAAGAGGGAGTTGGGTCAGAAACCAAGTACCATTGCCCTTCATAACCTTGATTTTCTTCTGCATAACATCTGTCCATTCAGGATTGTTTCTAGCCTCATCATAGGAGCTGGGTTCCTTGCTAGCAATTATGGCTAAGGTGTATTTTAAGTGTTTATCAGATAAGGATTCATAAGATAGGACATTAGTGATAGGATAATGAATTTTCAAACCGTTTTTGATGCATAGGGAATTCGATGAGGACTGGTTAGCCTGATGTATGTAATCCTTTAAGTATTCAGGAGTTCTCTTAACTCTGCTTGGCCTCCTTTGATTGTGAAGATCAATATAATCAGCATTGACATTGATATTCTCAGCAGGGATTTAGTCATTTCTTCTATCCTCAACCAAACTCTTCTCATAGTTGTAGGATAAATCATCAAGAAAGGGCATGCTATCTTCATTATCATTACAATTAGCCTTATTGTTTTGTTCATTTATGTAGGGAAAAATATCTTCATAAAAGACAACATTTCTACTAATAAAGATTTCCCTAATATTGATGTCAAGAATGATGTACCGCTTTACACCGTTTTTGTAGATAATAAGAATTTCCCTAATAAAAAGGACGAGGCCCATTGTTTGGTAATAACAGAGCCCAAAAAGAGGAGGCCCATGACACATGGGGTAAAAGGCACGTTGAAGGCTTCTGGAATCAAAAAGCTTGTGGAGTGAAGCACAGATGATTGGTCTGTGAGTGAGAAGACGTGCGCGAATTATTCATGGCAACAGTGGAGGTTGATGTCTGGAAGAAGAAGAAGAACACACTGATCGGTATGATAGTTTCATCAAGAGGTAAGGAGAGTTTTTATCATTACAAAATATCTATGTTATTATATTATAAGAACATTACAGAAGAGTGAAGAAAAACCCTAGATATATATAGAGTTTTGGTGAAATGAGAAGAGAGAATCGAAATTCATAAAACTCCCTAGCAGAAAAGTATAACAAATCCTAAGTCCAAACAACTAGAAAACATAAACATTAATGTTGCCATATCTACATAACTTATTATATTCTATTAAAATTAAAATGGTATAAATGTGTGTAGTTTTTAATCCGAGAGATAGAAACAATTTTTGAAGGAACCCAATAGCTCTATAACCCTGACCAACCATTTTAAAAAGTTCATATGATATACATAATTTGGCTTCGTATTTTAAATTATATTTTTTTACTAGTGCAAAAACGTTGTTTAAGGTCGGTTATTTTGGGTTTTTAATGTCTAGTCCTAAACCGATGTCTAAGTCGGTGATGTCAATGGGACGTCCGACATCCTAACCACAGACATCTATACTGACGTTAGTTAGTGCCCATGAGTGACGTCAATATACGTCGGCACTGGTGTGAATGGACATCTAAAGGCACTAATTAGACGTTGGATAACGCATTAACCGACGTCTAAGAGAACATATAGACGTCGAACATGACAAAGACCGATGTCTACACTCACTATAGACGTCGGTGTTTGCATTAACCGACGTCTAATACAGTGGTTGTGTTTTAGTGCAGTTTTGTTCCCATCTTTGGATAGCCTAGTAGCACAATCTCCTTTTGCTAGTTTCCCCCCAAAAAAAAAGCCTGCGTCTTTTGAATTTCTTTTGGTCCCTTCAACCCAAACCCGAACCTGGGTGGTTGCTTAGTTCCATTTTTCATTTGAAAGAGGAAAAAATCACGGTGAAACAAAAACTAGACAACGACCCAGGGTCGTTTTTGGGTTGAAACGATCAAGAGAAATTCAAAAGACGTCGCTATTTCCGGGAGGCAGCTAGCAAAGGGAGAATGTGTTACTACGTTGTCCCAAGAAAGGAACAAAACTGCACTAAAACACAACACAAAGAAAGCAAATTTTAATTAGTTGAACCAAAAAATAATCGATGAAAGACTAAACAAACAGTAAGCATTAAAAAAACCACGCATCTGGGATGCAATGTCGCAAGAGAGAAAAAGAGAGGAGGAAGACGATAAAGACGATAAAGATATCAGAAACAACAATAGAATGCCGCAACAAAAAGAAGACGTGCCGAAAGGGAGAAAAAGAAGAGTGCCGCAAGAGAAAAAGGAGAAGAGGAAGAGGAAGATATCAAAAACTGAATGCCGCGAAGAGTTTGCGGTCTATTTAAAATGAAACTAGGCGTCAGTTTCTCCAGATAGCCGACGTCTATATGACTATAGACGTCAGTTCAGTTACTAATTCGACGTCCAAGTTAACTTTTCAACTGACCTTTTGAAACCCACTAGACGTCGGTCACAATGAGAGCCGACGTCTAAGAAGCTGAAACGATTGACATTTGATTTCCTGTCAGGGATGTTGACGACAGTTGTGATGGGGCGCCGAGGTCTATAATGATGCACATCATTACTTACAGGCACATAGACGTCGGTGACCTTTCTAGCCAGCATCTATGACCCTCGAATTTGGTGAATTTAATTAATTCCAGCCACTTAGACGTCGCGTGTACAGACCCCCGACGTCTAAATTGAAGATTTTTTATCTTCCTACCTTTCATATTCAGGCCGTAGACGTCGCCTGTTGACTAAACGACGTCTAAGCGCTTCGGAATTAGGTGAAAGCATTAATTGCAACCCTATAGACGTCGGT